>NC_134502.1:29268625-29428625 GCF_040206685.1 Ascaphus truei | reverse complement strand
TCTGTGGCTGGGGGCGGAGGGGGGGGCTGCTCCTCTGTGGCTGGGGGCGGAGGGGGGGGGGGCTGCTCCTCTGTGGCTGGCTGCGGGACGGAGGGGGGGGGGGGGGGCTGCTCCTCTGTGGCTGGCTGCGGGACGGAGGGGGGGGGGGGGGCTGCTCCTCTGTGGCCGGCTGCGGGACGGAGGGGGGGGGGGGGCTGCTCCTCTGTGGCTGGCTGCGGGACGGAGGGGGGGGGGGGGGCTGCTCCTCTGTGGCCGGCTGCGGGGGCGGAGGGGGGGGTGCTCCTCTGTGGCTGGCTGCGGGGGCGGAGGGGGGGGCCTGCTCCTCTGTGGCTGGGGGCGGAGGGCGGGGGGGGGCTGCTCCTATGTGGCTGGCTGCGGGGGCGGAGGGGGGGGGCTGCTCCTCTGTGGCTGGGGGCGGAGGGCGGGGGCTGCTCCTCTGTGGCTGGCTGCGGGGGCGGAGGGCGGGGGGGGGGGGCGGGGGCTGCTCCTCTGTGGCTGGCTGCGGGGGCGGAGGGCGGGGGGGGGGGGCGGGGGCTGCTCCTCTGTGGCTGGCTGCGGGGGCGGGGCTTTCCCTGCACACAGAACTCCTCCTGACTGTGTGCAGCAGCTACGGGGATCGGAACAGCGGCATGTATGTACTTTCTGTCCCCCAACCCCCTCCCATCCCCCGCCCCCCCCCCCCTCCCATCCCCCGCCCCCCCCTCCCCCTCTCTCTCTCTCATACACACACACACACACACACACACACACACACACACACACACACACACACACACACACACTGATATACATACATAAGTACACACACACACACACACACACACACACACACACTGATATACATACATAAGTACACACACACACACACACACACACACAAACACACACACACACACACACACACTGATATACATACATAAGTACACACGCACACACACACACACACTGATATACATACATAAGTACACACACACACACACACACACACACACACACACACACACTGATATACATACATAAGTACACACACACACACACACACACACACACACACACACACACAGTACCTGACCCTTGTTTGGAGTGCTTGGAATTTTTGAGTCCTTGGCTTGTCACTAATGTCCTATCCATCACTATCCAGTGACCTTGACTTGTGACTAATGTCCTATCCATCACTATCCAGTGACCTTGACTTGTCACTAATGTCCTATCCATCATTATCCAGTGTCCTTGGCTTGTCACTAATGTCCTATCCATCATTATCCAGTGTCCTTGGCTTGTCACTAATGTCCTATCCATCATTATCCAGTGTCCTTGGCTTGTCACTAATGTCCTATCCATCATTATCCAGTGTCCTTGACTTGTGACTAATGTCCTATCCATCATTATCCCGTGTCCTTGACTTGTGACTAATGTCCTATCTATCATTATCCAGTGTCCTTGACTTGTGACTAATGTCCTATCCATCACTATCCAGTGACCTTGACTTGTGACTAATGTCCAATCCATCATTATCCAGTGTCCTTGACTTGTGACTAATTTCCTATCCATCATTATCCAGTGTCCTTGACTTGTGACTAATGTCATATCCATCATTATCCAGTGTCCTTGACTTGTCACTAATGTCCTATCCTTCATTATCCAGTGTCCTCGACTTGTCACTAATGTCCTATCTATCATTATCCAGTGTCCTCGACTTGTCACTAATGTCCTATCCATCATTATCCAGTGTCCTCGACTTGTCACTAATGTCCTATCTATCATTATCCAGCGTCCTCGACTTGTCACTAATGTCCTATCCAGCATTATCCAGTGTCCTTGACTTGTGACTAATGTCCTATCCATCATTATCCAGTGTCCTTGACTTGTGACTAATGTCCTATCCATCATTATCCAGTGTCCTTGACTTGTGACTAATGTCTTATCCCTCATTATCCAGTGTCCTTGACTTGTCACTAATGTCCTATCCATCATTATCCAGTGTCCTTGACTTGTGACTAATGTCCTATCCATCACTATCCAGTGTCCTTGACTTGTGACTAATGTCCTATCCATCATTATCCACTGTCCCTGACTTGTGACTAATGTCCTATCCATCATTATCCAGTGTCCTTGACTTGTGACTAATGTCCTATCCATCATTATCCAGTGTCCTTGGCTTGTCACTAATGTCCTATCCATCATTATCCAGTGTCCTCGACTTGTCACTAATGTCCTATTCAGCATTATCCAGTGTCCTCGACTTGTCACTAATGTCCTATCTATCATTATCCAGCGTCCTCGACTTGTCACTAATGTCCTATCCAGCATTATCCAGTGTCCTTGACTTGTGACTAATGTCCTATCCATCATTATCCAGTGTCCTTGACTTGTGACTAATGTCCTATCCATCATTATCCAGTGTCCTTGACTTGTGACTAATGTCTTATCCCTCATTATCCAGTGTCCTTGACTTGTCACTAATGTCCTATCCATCATTATCCAGTGTCCTTGACTTGTGACTAATGTCCTATCCATCACTATCCAGTGTCCTTGACTTGTGACTAATGTCCTATCCATCATTATCCACTGTCCCTGACTTGTGACTAATGTCCTATCCATCATTATCCAGTGTCCTTGACTTGTGACTAATGTCCTATCCATCATTATCCAGTGTCCTTGGCTTGTGACTAATGTCCTATCCATCATTATTTTGGTGTCCTTGTCCAACAGCCGACCTTCTTTGGCCACAACACATTTGAGACACTGTCCCAATGTGAGCTGATCTAGCACTCCGAACCCATCGCCCGTCAACCAAAAAGAAGTCAACAGCCTGAAGCCCACAGAGGAAGATGTTGCCTTGTCCGAGGTCTGGGGGACCTGCTGGAGCCGAGCCAGCCAATCAGAGGCTTGTGGGCCATGCAGGGGCATGGGGGGAGGAGCCACATCCTGTTAATGAGCTGAGGGGCCCCGTATATCACATCCATGAGGAGGATGGCATCGAGATCTGCTCGCGCTTCCTGGCAGGAAGATGCAATGGGGGTCTCCTGTGCCCGCGACATCACACGGTCCTCCCCTATAACTGGCAGTTGAGGAGAGCGAGCACTGCGGTGTGGTCTAGCGTGGCAGGAGGGGCCCAGGAAGTGCTGGAGAGGCTGTTTAGTGACCCAAAGCGAGAGCAGGTTAAGGGAAAGCACCAGTAAGTATGAGACAGGCCAAGATGTGAGAGACAGCTCAGTCTGTGCACTCGTTCTCGCCTCTTTGTATATACAGGTAATAGCTCAGTGTCTCCTCTCTGTATATACAGGGGATAGATATCTCAGTCTCCCCTCTCTGTATATACAGGTGATAGATATGTCAGTCTCCCCTCTCTCTGTATATACAGGTGATAGATAGCTCAGTCTCCCCTCTCTCTGTATATACAGGTGATAGATAGCTCAGTCTCCCCTCTCTCTGTATATACAGGTGATAGATAGCTCAGTCTCCCCTCTCTCTGTATATACAGGTGATAGATAGCTCAGTCTCCCCTCTCTCTTTATATACAGGTGATATATAGCTCAGTCTCTCCTCTCTGTATATACAGGTAATAGATAGCTCAGTCTCTCCTCTCTCTGTATACACAGGTAATAGATAGCTCAGTCTCTCCTCTCTCTGAATATACAGGTAATAGATAGCTCAGTCTCTCCTCTCTCTGTATACACAGGTAATAGATAGCTCACTCTCTGTGTCCGTTAACTCTCTCATTTCTTCCTCTCTCTATCAATCTCTCTTTCTCTCTATCTCCTTTCTTGTCTCTCTCTCGCTCTCTCTTTCTCTCTCAGGGGTCTTGCATTCCTCATAGACTTCACCACCATGAAGGTCCAACAAAGTCAAGTGTTTGACCGTGCCCGGCGCCTCTCCACCGCTCCCACCCTCTCCACCCCATCCCCCGGCCTGTTCCACACTCGCCACCAGTATTACTACAAAGAAAGTGACGACAGCTGGATTGAGTATAACCAGGTAAGAGAGAGACTCTTCCAACCTCCTTCCACTCCTCCAATGGAAATCAAAATGTGGAAGAGCCATTGGTCTCATCCCTACATCAAATGACGTGCTCTCATATTCCATCGGTGATGTGGTAATACGGCCCTCAGATATTGGGAGACCCCTCTTATAATCATTATCATTTTCCGACAAACTCACGTTTGTCCTGTAGAAGACAATAGAGTCACCAATGATGGCATTAATGTACGGAATGTGCAGTGACCTCATGGGGTCGCTCTGGCTGCACAGGGAACAAGAGATGGGGATGGGTGTAAGGGAGATGGACTTGTCTCCCACCACTAGTTCTCCGATGTTAATATGACTCCCATTTTTTGATACCTGAAGGAGCTTGTGCAGATTGTAGAGGATGGGCAGAGGATGGGGTACCAGGAGGTGCTTGTTACGGTTTCAAGTTCACATACATCCTACACCTCAAAAAGTGGTGTTAGAAGAACTTAGAGACGTGGACCATAAGGAGGATGAGGGAACGGCCAGTCTTCCGATCATCAATCATGATGATGTCAGAGCTCAAGTTCGAGGGGAGAGACAGGCTCATGGCTCCCTTCTGTCTGTGTCACTGTGTCACCCTGCGGGGGGAGGGACAGGCTCATAGCTCCCTTCTGTCTGTGTCACCCTGCGGGGGGAGGGACAGACTCATAGCTCCCTTCTGTCTGTGTCACTGTGTCACCCTGCGGGGGGAGGGACAGACTCATAGCTCCCTTCTGTCTGTGTCACTGTGTCACCCTGCGAGGGGAGGGACAGACTCATAGCTCCCTTCTGTCTGTGTCACTGTGTCACCCTGCGGGGGGAGGGACAGACTCATAGCTCCCTTCTGTCTGTGTCACTGTGTCACCCTGCGTGGGGAGGGACAGTCTCATAGCTCCCTTCTGTCTGTGTCACTGTGTCACCCTGCGGGGGGGAGGGACAGGCTCATAGCTCCCTTCTGTCTGTGTCACTATGTCACCCTGCAAGGGTCAGTCTCGGCTGTGGGTGTAGTAAGATGGCGGAAGCCCCGCAAGTCCGCCGGCTGTGAGAGGAGGAGGGGCCACTGCTCAGCCTCTCTCCTCCCTCTTCTGTACGTCCGCTTCCCCTTCCCTGTGTGCCGCTGACTGAGCGCTGCCGGGGCCGGAGGAGGAGAGGAGCCCCGGGATCATGGAGGGTGACCGGGACGAAGCAGAGCGATGTGTGCGGATCGGGACCCAAGATTCACAACCCCCACCCACCCAAGATTCACAACCACCCACCCAAGATTCACAAGATTCACTAAGAGATTCAAACCCCCCCTTCACCCAAGATTCACAAAGAGATTCTGTAACTACTTGGTTTCAATGCAACTACTGTATGCCAATGTATCTTCTAGGTAACTCACCTTTTACACGGGGTACTCAAGGAATCTACCACTGAGCCACTGTTTGTAAACCCAATATCCCGAGGTAGGAGCGCTCTCTGTGTGAGTGTCTTACATGGGGACCCAAACGTGTGTGTTTTCTAGTAGACATGGAGGCCACCAGTGGTCATGTAATGTAGACTATGTGCAATGTCCTCGCGCGGTGGTTCTATCTGCACAGTGGGAGAGTGAGGGGGATGGGTGTAGCCACCAGTGGTCATGTAATGTAGACGATGTGCAGTGTCCTCGCGAGGTGGTTCTATGCTGAGTGGGAGAGGGATGGGGATGGGAGTAGCCACCAGTGGTAATGTAATGTAGACTATGTGCAGTGTCCTCGTGAGGTGGTTCTATCTGCACAGTGGGAGAGTGATGGGGATGGGAGTACGGAGTTGATGTGTCTCCCCCTCTGGTTCTCCACTGATATTTTGACACCCGTATTTTGACCCCCTAAGGACTTTGTGGGGTGTATAGAGGAAGGTCTGAAAGAGGGGAACCAGGTGGTGCTGTGCGCCAGTGACAGGTTCAAATATGTCCTACATCTCATCAAGTATCAGAAGAACTTGGAGACGGGGACTAAGAGGAAGATGAGGTCACGACCAATCTATCGATCTCCAATCATGATGATGTCACAGCTCTGGTGAGAGGGGGGGGGGTGGTCACTGTGTTGGTGGGAGAGATAGACTTCATATCCCATAGGTTCTTCCAATCTGTGTAATTCTGTGATGGAAGAGACAATGTGCATGTACCATAGCCCACTTCTGTCTCTGTCACTGTGTCACCCTGCGGGGGGAGGGACAGGCTCATAGCTCCCTTCTGTCTGTGTCACTGTGTCACCCTGCGGGGGGAGGGACAGACTCATAGCTCCCTTCTGTCTGTGTCACTGTGTCACCCTGCAGGGGGAGGGACAAACTCATAGCTCCCTTCTGTCTGTGTCACTGTGTCACCCTGCGGGGGGAGGGACAGACTCATAGCTCCCTTCTGTCTGTGTCACTGTGTCACCCTGCAGGGGGAGGGACAAACTCATAGCTCCCTTCTGTCTGTGTCACTGTGTCACCCTGCGGGGGGAGGGACAGACTCATAGCTCCCTTCTGTCTGTGTTACGGTGTCACCCTTTGGGGGGAGGGACAGACTCATAGCTCCCTTCTGTCTGTGTTACTGTGTCACCCTGCGGGGGAGGGACAGACTCATAGCTCCCTTCTGTCTGTGTCACTGTGTCACCCTGCGGGGGAGGGACAGACTCATAGCTCCCTTCTGTCTGTGTCACTGTGTCACCCCGCGGGGGGAGGGACAGACTCATAGCTCCCTTCTGTCTGTGTCACTGTGTCACCCTGCGGGGGGAGGGACAGACTCATAGCTCCCTTCTGTCTGTGTCACTGTGTCACCCTGCGGGGGGAGGGACAGACTCATAGCTCCCTTCTGTCTGTGTCACTGTGTCACCCTGCGGGGGGAGGGACAGACTCATAGCTCCCTTCTGTCTGTGTCACTGTGTCACCCTGCGGGGGGAGGGACAGACTCATAGCTCCCTTCTGTCTGTGTTACAGTGTCACCCTCTCTCTTTCTCTAGGATTCTCTCCAATTTTGGTGGTACGGCCTCCTCACCTCTTAACCCCTCACAGTGTCTCAGAAGTTCAGAATTAGGGCATCGTTACCCAGAGACCTGGCTCAATAATGAGATCTCAGACTACGAGAAGATCCCCCTGAGATGTGAGGACAAAGAGTTCCCTCTGGTATACAGCTACTTCCACCAGACAATGCCGGAATCCCAGTATATAATCCGGGAGATCTCCAGAATTCAGAACTACTTCCAGTGGGAGAGATACACAAGGTGAGTAATGTAATCCTATAACCATACTTGTCATGGTACAATCATGAGATATTATGTATTTTAATCCATCTGGTGCTTCAGGGGTTAATGGGCTACCACTTTGGTCTGAAGATACCATGTATGGGGTTTGATTTCAAAGGGAATACAATTGAAGTTTGATTTAAAAAGTACAAAGGGAGGTTTTATGGTATGTTAACACCTTTTGCAGGCCTAGTTATACACACTCATATGATTTAGAGATAAGGACACATGTACTGCTAGAGATGGGCTCTCTGACATTAACAAAGGTTTTACAAAGCATTCTCTGGAAGTGGTTTATGGATGGCCAGCGGGGTGTGGCTAAGAAAGTATTAAACCAAAGTGTCTTTATTAAAAATCAGAATATCATGTGATGTCATCTCCTTTGTATAATAAGAGTTACAAATCTGTGTCATGAGAGAGAGGATTTGGCCCGGGATTAAAGGGGTTACACCCAATTTGGCCACCCTCTACTCTCACCTGGGAAGCAAGGGGTTAACTGGACTGAGGTCCAGCTATGGTTTTTTTTTAACCTTGCTTCAGTATCCAAAGGTTTATTCCCCTGTATAAATGTAATGTCTCATCCTGGTGTTTGCACTCACAGACACACTGGGATTGATGCGGGAGGCTTAAGGGGTTAATGAGCTACAGTTTAGGAAAATACAAATGTGTGGGGTCTTTTCAGAAATATCTGGGCTTCAACAGGCTTGATTGAAGTTGGGTGTGAAAAGTACAGAGGGGGTTTAGTGCACAGTATGTTAATACCTAATTTTGCAGGCCAAGGGTATATTGCTGGTAGAGACAGCTAGGACCCAGGCTGGGGCATTGGGTGTGAAATATAGCACCGGTGACAAGTGTTCACTACACACAGCCCAGCTTCAAAGGATTTCTTGATGGGGGCCAGGGGTGCGGTTGCGCAAGGAGATCTCAGAATGAGTGACCTTATTAAATATAAGAATATTATGAGATGTCCTCGGCTGAACATGCTAAGAGTTACATATGTGTAACCGGGGGACCGAGTCGCAAATAATGATTACAGACACATGATGTCAAGCAGGTCCTAAGAGACAGATATTAATATCGCTCTTAATTTTAGTATTACACTGTAATATTTAGTCTCATTGGGAGCGTCATGCGTGCCGGAATGTATTAATATTTCTCGCGTGCCAGTAAGTAAAACTGAACTGAAGTTATGAAGTTATTTAGATAGGAAAAGCAGTTTTTAAACGTCCTTGGGTGGGAGGAGTTTTACTCTGAGGAAAACTGTCAACCTCACCGCTGATTTATGAGAGGGGCTGGGTTTAGGTTGTGTTCAATGGGAAATAATTGTATAAGAACCAGGCTCAGCCTATGGCTATTGTCTTTCGTGTCTTTTGTGATTTTCAAGATTGTTGTATGAACTGCTAGTCCCGATTTCTGACTATTTCATCATTTCCATCTTAAGTGAGTGTCCATATTTTGTCTGTTATTTGTATAATCTGTTGTGTTCACCTTTTTCAAGGAATAAATTACATTTTATCATATCTAAGCCTCGTTCAGTTCAACCCAGTGATATTTGGTGTATTATTAATAGCCTGTTACAAAGCTATCGTCACAGGCATTAATAAATCTGGTGGCAGCGGAGGGACTGAACTGAACATATATTACAGTGTTCTGAGGGACTCTGTCATATAGTGGGAACTCGAGAGTAATTGCGAGTACCTGAGACTAAAGATATTGAACACACAGTGTACAACATATAACACAAGATATGGCACCTCCTCACTGTTCCCCTACTTGTAAGAAGCATTGCCTCCAGAACCAAAGTGCTGGCCATCCGTGGGACTGGAGCCGTGCACCGAGACCGGAGGAGTGCATCAAGTCGGCGCGGGGACCAGCAGCCGACACGGCTGAGAGAGAGGCGGCGATCGGTGAGCATGAAACCTGGCAGGCTGAGCAAAGTTCCACAGCTGCAGCCGCTGTAACCACCAAACCGCCCGGAGAGCAGGGAATGGACCCAGCTCCGGGACGGCAGAGACTTGTGGAGGGAGCGGGTGGTCTCGGAGACCACAGAAGTCTTGCACCAAGAGAGGTAACGACCATTGCGGCGGCCCGTCCATTTTCCATGAAAGAGCTAGCACTGGTGTGTGCGTTGGGCAAGACGTGGTTCCCGGCGAAGTGGACCCAGTTCACGGCGTTGGTGCCACACCGACCCGCTTACCCCCTCCCAGAACCCGGCGCTCGAGCAACTCCGCTCTGGACTCAGCAGCCCCTAGCGGGGGGTAGTCCACCGGCGGCGGAGAAGCTCCGGAATGAGCCCGGCGACTGCGACAGAGGATAGGTCTGGGTCTACTTAAGGGGACTTAAACCCAGCCTGAGGAAGCTCTGTTTAGGGCGAACCGCGTAGCTCTCCATCGTTCACAGCCTGCAGCAATCAGAGAGGAGCCAGAGGTGCTGTGGGATCTCTTTATCCGGACGCGGAGCTCCAGCAACTCCGCTCTGGACTCAGCAGCCCCTTGCGGGGGGTAGTCCACCGGCGACAGAGAAGCTACGGCAGGCGCTGCGGCACTGCCAACAAATGGGCCACAATAATGCCCAGTGCCCTGACCGTGCGCGGTTGGGCGAAGAAGCCTCTCAGGGCCAGCGCTCACGAGCTGCGGTAAAGATGACCCAGTTAGCGGCATCCTCTGATGGCTCCCGCCCAGCCAGGGCGACAACCCTTCGCGGGATGTCCCCTGGAGAACCTGGCCGGGCTGCATCGGCAACAGCGGCGGAGAGCGGCGGCCATCCATCAGCTACCCGGGGCTCGCCCATGGCGGCGACGGCGGCAGAAGAGCCGCGATTCCGGCAAAGTGCCGGAGCCCTTTCTGAGTGGGGGGAGGGACAGGGATTGCGGGAGGGGGTTATTTTACCTGGTTTGGCGGGAGCCGTGTTACTCCACAAAGACCTGGGGCCCTTGTCCTGCACGTTTTACCTGTACCAATCCCGGGCGCTGTTGTGGGAGCGGCCCGTTGCTGCCCGGCCCAGATGATGCCGGCGGCGGCCACTCCAGTCCCCCTGCAATCGGGACCAACGAAGGCGGCGGTCTCTGCGGGGACCAGCGAGGTAAGCCAGACCAAGTCGCAGACTGACCCTGACTTATTTTTTCCTATGACTGTACCCTGTTTCTCCCTTGTAGGGGTGACCGGGGGGTGGCAGGAGATAGGGGTACCAGGGGAGGGGGAGGAAGGGCAGCTTGTAGGGCAGCTAGGCTTCCCCATTACCCTGGCGGAGCAGCAAGGGGACTCTCAGTTAAGAGCCCCACTGTTGCAGCCTTGCTATGGGCTGGAGGTATCAGGGGTTGTGGCAAAGTTAGACCACCCCAGGGTTACCTACCGGCCAGGAGCTAAGGTGGGTGCATCTGCACCAGCAACCCTGAGCTCCTCCCCGGTAATGGGGGCACAGCTTCAGGGAGAGGGACTAGCCCCATTAGCACCCAGCTCTATTATAGGCTTGCCTGGGAGAGGGTTTGGTGGGCCAGTGGGAACCGGGGAGGGAAGGCAGCAAGTGAGCCATCCAGATTTCCCCATTACCCTGGCGGAGCAGCAAGGGGTCTCTCAGTTAAGAGCCCCACTGTTGCAGCCTTGCTATGGGCTGGAGGTATCAGGGGTTGTGGCAAAATTAGACCACCCCCAGATTCCCTGCCAGCCAGGAGCTAAGGTGGGTGCATCTGCACCAGCAACCCTGAGGAGTGCAGGTGAGCGGAGTGCAGGTGGGCTGCAGGGAGGTAAGCAGCAGGAGTCATCAGCCGTGGCTGAGGTGCTGGGCCTAGGGGAGGCTAGGCAGGGAGACACCATGGAGCAGGGGGAGATAGGAGGTCAGTGGGGTGTCAGGCAGCTGGCAGAAGCAAGGGATGGGCTAGGTAGGCAGGAGGTCCCTTGTTCTGACTGGCCAGGAGTGACCCCCCTGACAGATTCCCCAGGGTTTCCAGAGGTGGGGCTGTGGGTAGGTAGGCAGCCAGGAGCAGTAGCCAAGGCTAGGATGGTACAGCAGAGTTCTGTCCCCAGGGCAGCCAAGGGTAGCTACAGGGAGGAAGGGCAGCACAGTGGAGTGGAGTGATGCTGGCCCTAACAGCAGTGGTGGTAGCAGGTGCTTGTTTCCTGGCCTTCAGTTTTGAGAGGGCAGGGGCAAAGCACCTGGGTACCAGGGACCCCAGTACAGGATACTGGGAGATTTGCCTTGTCCCAGGGGGCACAGGAGAGGGTAGGAGTCAGCACCCCAGGTGGTTTCTGGATTCCTGATATGATGCCACTCGGGGTGGGGACTGCCCTAGAGCCAGGGAGGAGAGGCAAGGTTATAGCGGAGCAGCTACAGGTGGGCACAGGGCCAGGGCAGGTAGGGTCCCTACAGGATAGTGACATAGCTGTTTCCCAGACTTGGTTGACAGGAAAGCGACGGTCTGTGCTTGATAGCTGGTCTCTCGCTGGTGCAGTAGACATGCCAGTCTCTGGCCAGAATGCAGTCTGGTCTGCAGCGGTGCCCCTTCACCATGGACTTGGTTCACCAGGCACTGGGTGGGGGGCAGAGGGTGGCAAAGGAGAATGCCCGGCGGCCATGGTGGAGCTCTGCTCCGCAGGATCTGGACTTCACTGTCCACTGTGGCCAGGACAATGTACTGGACAATGCCGGAGGACAATTTTGCCAGGCCAACCCCTCAGGACTTATTGAGTGCTTCAAGGGTGCCAGTGGTGTCCCAGCGCCAGGGGAGGCAGCTGGTCCACAAGGCACCCATTGAGCAGGGGAGGTGTCATGAGAGAGAGGATTTGGCCCAGGATTAAAGGGGTTACACCCCATTTGGCCACCCTCTACTCTCACCTGGGAAGCAAGGGGTTAACTGGACTGAGGTCCAGCAATGTTTTTTTTTTACCGTGCTTCAGTATCCAAAGGTTTATTCCCCTGTATAAATGTAATGTCTCATCCTGGTGTTTGCACTCACACATACACTGGGATTGATGCGGGAGGCTTAAGGGGTTAATGAGCTACAGTTTAGGAAAATACAAATGTGTGGAGTCTTTTCAGAAATATTTGGGCTTCAACAGGCTTGATAGAACAGAGGGGGTTTAGTGCACAGTATGTTAATACCTAATTTTGCAGGCCAAGAGTATATTGCTGGTAGAGACAGCTAGGACCCAGGCTGGGGCATTGGGTGTGAAATATAGCACCGGTGACAAGTGTTCACTACACACAACCCAGCTTCAAAGGATTTCTTGATGGGGGCCAGGGGTGCGGTTGCGCAAGGAGATCTCAGAATGAGTGACCTTATTAAATATAAGAATATTATGAGATGTCCTCGGCTGAACATGCTAAGAGTTACATATGTGTAACCGGGGGACCGAGTCGCAAATAATGATTACAGACACATGATGTCTAGCAGGTCCTAAGAGACAGATATTAATATCGCTCTTAATTTTAGTATTACACTGTAATATTTAGTCTCATTGGGAGCGTCATGCGTGCCGGAATGTATTAATATTTCTCGCGTGCCAGTAAGTAAAACTGAACTGAAGTTATGAAGTTATTTAGATAGGAAAAGCAGTTTTTAAACGTCCTTGGGTGGGAGGAGTTTTACTCTGAGGAAAACTGTCAACCTCACCACTGATTTATGAGAGGGGCTGGGTTTAGATTGTGTTCAATGGGAAATAATTGTATAAGAACCAGGCTCAGCCTATGGCTATTGTCTTTCGTGTCTTTTGTGATTTTCAAGATTGCTGTATGAACTGCTAGTCACGATTTCTGACTATTTCATAATTTCCATCTTAAGTGAGTGTCCATATTGTGTCGGTTATTTGTATAATCTGTTGTGTTCACCTTGTTCAAGGAATAAATTAAATTTTATCATATCTAAGCCTCGTTCAGTTCAACCCAGTGATATTTGGTGTATTATTAATAGCCTGTTACAAAGCTATCGTCACAATCTGTAAACGTGTCATAGACGGGGAGGTACTGATACCACACACCACATGGATCAGAGATAAAAAGGGACAGATATTAATTTGTCGCTCAGGTTTAGGGTAAAACGGTCGTATTTAGTTTTGTTGCTTCTGCCATGAGCGCCTGAACGTATTGATGTGACTCACATGTGTGTAAGTATTAGTTATGGAAAGTTATGAGGGTGTTCAGATATTGACGAGGAGTTAAAGGCATTTGTAAAAAGTTTATTTTTTTTACTGTAATAAAATATCTGATTTACACCAGGGAGTGAGCTTATGCTGTTTCCATGAGGAAAGAATGTATTTAATTCTGGGGAAAGATGATGAAAATTAAATTTCAAGAGAGGTGTGTTTAGACTAAACACTTGATATCTCATGTTCCCGAACCAGTGACCTCTCTGGGGAAAATCTATGGCATTTGGTAATTGTGACAGGGTAAACAAAAGCCACCAGTTATATGCCTGGAAAACCTATGTCTAGTCTGCAGTGCAGCACTGACTAGGTTAACTTCAGCTGGGAACCTCAGGACAATTAGTTGGATCCCAGCTGCCTAATCAAGGTGTGTTAAAACCCCGGCTGTAGACACATGGAGTCGGGCTGTTGAGGAGTGAGGAGTAAGCTGCTAAAGAGATTGCTGAAGAGAATTCCTGATGCAAGGTCTGATTAGCAAAGTAAATGAATTGGGAACTGTCTGTGCCCTGCATAGAAAAAGGTAGCTGCATTATTTTTAGACTGTTTGGTTTGGTCTGCTGAAGAAAAAGCCATTTTTCTTTTGTTTGCTGAAGGAAAAAGCTATTTTTGTTTTGTGTGCTGTTTATCTTTTTAAGGCTAAATAAATAAGCCTTGTCAAGAAACCCACGTGTGTAGTCGCATGTACCCTGCAACATATGGTGTCAAGAAGTGAGATTTGATTTTTTCAAAAGGCTCCTGCAGTTAAAGGGCCACACACACACACACAAGAATGGAAGAAATGTTGAAAGCGTTTCTGTGCGAGCAGGCCCGGCTGCAAGCGGAGAGAGATGAAAGACTACAAACAGCACAGGATGAGCGGATTGCCAAGCTGCTGACCCAATTCCAAGGGTCTGCCAGTGCAGAACTGGCAAGCAGACCCCCGATACTCCTTAGGAAAATGGCTCCGAATGAGGATCCAGAGGCTTTTATACTAACATTTGATGGAGTCGCCGAAGCTCAGGGCTGGGCTGCAAATCGCTGGGCAACTGCTTTGGCCACGCTCCTCATAGGGGAAGCCCAGGCCTCATATCAGGGCCTCCCTACAGATCAGGCAATGGACTACCGACAAGTAAAAGCCACCATACTGGATCGCTTAGGTCTGACCCCAGAGACCTACCGGCAGCAGTTCCAGAACATGAAGTACACCGCTAAGATGAGACCCCGGGTCCTCGCTCAGCGATTATTGGACTTGTGTACGTGCTGGATACAACCCGAGGAGTGCACTAAGGAGGCAATTCTTGAGCAGGTAGTTTTGGAACAATTTCTACAAATAATACCCCCTTCTGCACGCTCGTGGGTAAAACGCCACGCTGCTGAAACCCTAGCTTTGGCGGTCCGACTCGTGGAGAACTTCCTTGGGGCTGAGCAGCAGGCGAGTGTCCTGGACCCGACTCCACTGGCACTTGCGGACGCCCAAAGAGGGAGGTCAGATTAATGGGGAACCTACGTCCCGTCACGGAACCGCCAAGTCCAAAGGAAGGAGCAGTCGTTCCAGCAAGGACGGAGTCCAAATGCTGGTCCCCGCAGAGATCCTCATCTCCTTCCAGATGTCAGCTCGTCACAAAGTGAGAGGAACTTCCGAGGACGTCGCCCACAGGACCCACCAGATGCCTGGTCTCCAGTAATTGGTCCAGCGGAGCGCTATCTACAGCCCCCTCCTGCGAGGGAACCCTCTCCATGTTCCGCCAGCGGAGAACAAGGCCACCGGTATGTGGACTGTCCACTGATGGATTGTTTATTCAGCAGAACCGTCGCCTCGGATTTTACTAAGGAAAATTACAAGCCCTGGCTACTTCCAGCCGTGATTGGGGGAAAAACCGTCCAGGCCCTTGTAGATTCAGGCTCTGGGAAAACTCTGGTCTTCCAGGAACTGTTACCGCCCAACGTGTGTTCTTTTGACTCCCCATGGAGCATAGAATGTATACATGGCGATGTAAAACGCTATCCAACGGACAAAATCCGGCTACAGGTAAAAGGTCAGGAAGCTTACCTCGAAGTATGAGTCACTCCTTGGCTCCCTGCCCCCGTTGTGCTCGTCGGGACTGGCCTTTCTTTTCGGACCTAATGGCCCCAGTCTTTCACGAGGAGCCTCCTTCTAGGGCTCAGGAGAACCCTGGCAAACTGTTCCCCTTCTCGGCAGACCTTTTTCCCAGTAGACACCGGGTTCAAAAGACTCGGAAGCAAAGACACTTGGACAAAACAGGACTGGTTGCAGAAATCTGGGTCTCAAGGTGACCATTCTAGTAGTCAGAGGTCACAAGTGATGGCTGGGGATGGCCAAAGGGAGGGGGATATGGGCCCTGGAGATTTACCAGACCTGTACCTCCCTGACTTTCGCCAGAAACAAAGGGAAGACCCAGTCCTTGCTAGACAGTATGACAAGGTGGTGAAAATTGATGAACAGATTTTAGATGCACAAGGGGTGATAGTATTCCCCCATTTTGAGCTATCAAAGGATATCCTATATAGGGTGAATAGGTAGACACAAACAGGGGAGGTCACCAGACAGATATTGGTTCCCAAGGCGTTTGTTAAATCTGTGTTCACTCTAGCCCATACGGTCCCTTGGGGTGGTCACCTGGGCAGGGATAAAACATTGGACTGTATTTCATCCCGATTCTATTGGCCAGGGATGCATAGTGATATTGCTTAGCTAGGTGCAGCGTGTCCGGAGTGCCAGTTAACTAATCCAAAAGGACAAAAACCAGCCCCTTTGGTTCCTCTACCCTTGGTGTCAGTTCCCTTTGAGAGGATTGGGGTAGACTTGGTAGGACCTCTAGAACCTTCTGCGAAAGGACACAGGTTTATCCTTGTCATAGTTGATTATGCGACAAGATATCCTGAGGCGTTCCCCCTGAGAACAGCAACGGCGAAGCAAGTAGCCAAGTTGTTGGAACTGTTCTCACGGGTTGGACTTCCCCAGGTTATGTTGACAGACCAAGGTACAAATTTCATGGCTAAACTGATGCAGGATGTCTTAAAGTTACTAGAGGTCAAGTCTGTTCGGACATCGGTCTACCATCCACAGACTGACGGATTGGTGGAAAGATTTAACCGAACTCTAAAAGGGATGCTGAGGAAATTTGTAGATTCAGAGAAGAGAGCCTGGGATGAACTTCTCCCTTTTCTGCTGTTTGCAGTGCGGGAAGTCCCCCAGGCCTCCACGGGATTCTCTCCATTTGAATTGCTCTATGGCCGCCAACCCCGGGGTATCCTAGACCTCCTAAAGGAGTCCTGGGAGGAACAGCAGTCCCCTTCTAAGAATACCCTGCAATATGTACTAGACCTTAGGAAGTGCCTAGATGTGGTCGGCCATTTTGCCAGGGAGAATCTTAGATCAGCCCAGGACAGTCAGGAGAGACATTACAATCAGAATGCTCGCATGAGAGTGTTTAACCCAGGCGACCAGGTGATGTTATTGTTACTCAGTTGCGAGAGTAAACTCCTGGCCAAATGGCAGGGCCCATTCGAAGTACTCCGCCGCACGGGTGATGTGGATTACGAGATCGCTCAACCAGGGTCCAGGAAGAGTAAACAAATTTACCATGTGAACTTGCTGAAACCCTGGAAGATGCAGCGGTCTCTATTCATCCACCCGGTGGAGGAGGAAACGGACTTGGGTCCTCAGCCTCCACGGGAGAACATCGTGGGTGACGATAAAATCCCAATGGGTAAACAGTTGTCCTCTGAACAAAAAGGGGACTTGTTAGCAATAATTACTCAATTCCAGGATGTTTTTTCTGACTTACCAGGACAAACTAACTTCATTTCCCATGCAATCGAGACAGCACCTGGGGTAAAAGTACGTTCCCGTCCTTATAGGTTGCCTGAAAGTTGTAGGGCTCTGGTAGAGAAGGAGGTACAAGAAATGTTACACTTAGGAGTGATTGAGGAATCATGCAGTGAGTGGTGTAGTCCACTAATTATGGTCCCTAAACCCGATGGGAAGGTAAGATTTTGTGTGGACCTCCGAAAGGTCAATGCGGTATCCAAGTTTGACGCATATCCGATGCCAAGGGTGGACGAATTAATTGACGCCCTTGGTAACGCGGAATATATATCCACGTTGGACTTGACAAAAGGATACTGGCAAATACCCTTAGAGGAAAAGTCCAAATGCAAAACAGCCTTTGCCACTCCCATGGGTTTATAGCAGTTTGTGACAATGCCATTTGGACTGCATGGAGCCCCAGCCACATTTCAGAGACTCATGGATAAGGTACTGAGGCCCCATAGGACTTATGCCACAGCCTACCTAGATGACATTGTCATTTATAATAAACACTGGCGGGCCCATCTAAATAGGCTGAAAGCGGTCCTCAAATCTCTAAGAGAGGCAGGGCTCACAGCCAACCCTAAGAAATGTGCCTTGGGTAAAGCGGAAACCAAATACTTAGGGTATGCAGTGGGAGGTGGAAAAGTAAGGCCACTAGCCGACAAGGTAGCTGCCCTGAAAGAAGTTCCGACCCCCCAAACAAAAACGCAGGTACGCTCTCTGCTGGGTTTAGCAGGGTACTACCGGCGGTTCATCCCCAACTATTCGGAAGTGGCAGCCCCTTTAACGGACCTCAAAAAAAGTGTGCCCCTACACAAGTGGTGTGGTCAAGGGATTGTCAGAGAGCCTTTGAGGACATAAAAAGGTGTCTATTAGAGAGTCCCATCCTTAGAAGCCCAGACTTCAACAGCCCTTTTATAGTGCAAACAGATGCATCAGAGATAGGGCTAGGGGCAGTGTTGTCACAACAGTTTGAGGGAGTTGAACATTCTATCCTTTTCCTGAGTAGGAAATTGTTCCCAAGGGAAAAAAACTACTCAGTGATTGAGAAAGAGTGCCTCGCAGTAAAGTGGGCAATCGAGGCTTTGAGGCATTACCTGGCAGGAGTCCATTTTACTCTGGTGACGGATCATGCTCCACTGAAGTGGTTAAATAGCATGAAGGAATCCAATGCTAGATTAACTAGGTGCTATATGGCCCTCCAACCCTTCTCATTTGAGATTCAGCATAGGCCGGGAAAAGAGAACGCAAATGCTGACTTCTTTTCTAAAGAAGGGGTGGATGGTCGGGCTTCAGCCGTGTGTAGCCCCAGCCACACACTAACAGGGGAGGAATGTGACAGGGTAAACAAAAGCCACCAGTTATATGCCTGGAAAACCTATGTCTAGTCTGCAGTGCAGCACTGACTAGGTTAACTTCAGCTGGGAACCTCAGGACAATTAGTTGGATCCCAGCTGCCTAATCAAGGTGTGTTAAAACCCAGGCTGTAGACACATGGAGGCTGTCTGTTGAGGAATGAGGAGTAAGCTGCTAAAGAGATTGCTGAAGAGAATTCCTGATACAAGGTCTGATTAGCAAAGTAAATGAATTGTGAACTGTCTGTGCCCTGCATAGAAAAGGGTAGCTGCATTATTTTTAGACTGTTTGGTTTGGTCTGCTGAAGAAAAAGCCATTTTTCTTTTCTCTTGTTTGCTGAAGGAAAAAGCTATTTTTGTTTTGTGTGCTGTTTATCTTTTTAAGGCTAAATAAATAAGCCTTTTCAAGAAACCTGCGTGTGTAGTTGCATGTACCCTGCAACAGTAATCTATAGGGTTTCCTGGCTATTTTTTTATCCTTTTTATTTTGAGAAACTGTTCCGTATTTAGTGTAATTGTATGCTCTTGTAAACTTTTTTTCTGTAACCTAAGCACTATATTTTTTATATACTGTATACAGTATTAACACATTTAAGTAATGCCTTGGGCTCAGAATATACTGTTGCACGCTCTGGAGAGAGTATTTACGGACACATTTTGCTCCAGCAGATTTTTGTGGGTTAAAGTTCATTGTTTTTTATACAATAAACAGGGACCTGGAACCCTGGCAAATATTAATGTGACATCATATTGGCATTTCCCGGGTGTTGGCAGCAGCGTACAGCTATGATTGCAATTGAGTACGGGGTTATTATTAACGAATCGGAGGTAGCTTTGCAGAGGAGAAAGGTGGGGTGGCTTGAGTAGCCACGTGTATTAAACATGTTGCATATCTAAGTCACGTGCTCACTTGTGTGCTGTTTGTGACAGGGTTTATATGGGGAGGAATTTAGGGGAGATGTTAACTCATTTGAAGGACCTTTGCGGAGGTGAAGAGTGGGGCATCTTGCGGGTTGTGTATTAATCCTTGTCCTGTAGAGGAGATATTGGCCATTTGAGGGACCTCTGCGGAGGTGAAAAGTTTGAGCGCCTGCGAGCTGTGTATTAACCCTTGTCCCGTATGCAGGTCACTGTGTGTATATACAGTAGCAGGATATACTGTATTCCCTATGGGTATCAGTGACGCCCTGCTGTCACTGTGTGTATATAGCAGGGTATATTCCCTATGGGTATCAGTGACGCCCTGCGGTCACTGTGTGTATATAGCAGGGTATATTCCCTATGGGTATCAGTGACGCCCTGCGGTCACTGTGTGTATATAGCAGGGTGTATTCCCTATGGGTATCAGTGACACCCTGCGGTCACTGTGTGTATATAGCAGGGTATATTCCCTATGGGTATCAGTGACGCCCTGCGGTCACTGTGTGTATATAGCGGGGTATATTCCCTATGGGTATCAGTGACACCCTGCGGTCACTGTGTGTATATAGCAGGGTATATTCCCTATGGGTATCAGTGACACCCTGCGGTCACTGTGTGTATATAGCAGGGTATATTCCCTATGGGTATCAGTGACGCCCTGCGGTCACTGTGTGTATGTAGCAGGGTATATTCCCTATGGGTATCAGTGACACCCTGCGGTCACTGTGTGTATATAGCAGGGTATATTCCCTATGGATTATTTATAATTATCATATCTAAATAATTAATACCAACATCTTCACACAGGAAGAGGGATCACATGGTTCAGAAGCTGAGTGAGCTGGAGTGGAATAGGTTGGAATTGGATCTTTTCCATGGCACGGACTTCTCCATGGTTGAGGCCATTTGTAGACAGAACTTTGACCCACGTATGTCCGGTAAACATGGTACCGTGTATGGCAAGGGATGCTACTTTGCCAAGAAAGCCGATTACTCCCACAAATTCTCCACAGCCACCTCTGATGGTCACCATTACATGTTCCTGGCCAAGGTCCTGGTGGGACGTCCAGCCTTAGGGTCCCCCTCCTTCCGTCGCCCCCCGCCCATATACTCTGGGGATCCAGCCAGCCCCCTTTATAACTCCTGCGTGTCCCGGCTGAATGACCCTGATATTTTCGTGATATTCGAAAGTGACCAGTGCTACCCGAATTTCGTCATCAAGTATCAGAAAGTGCAGGACACGGTCATTGTGGTCTGAGGGTCCACTTTCTCCTAGAGCTGAATGGATCTCTCCCAATCCTATATTAATCAACACTCCCCAACACGTATTAAATTAGTGGGAATAGGTGACCCCTCAACCAAACCCAAGCCTAGAGAAGACGGCTGGATCTCCCTTCACCATTCCCCAAGTAGCTCAATAAGCAGCAGAACAATCGGTCGTCTATCCTATTTTGTCCGTGAAGAACGCTACCTCAACCCAAGCCAATGGACGGTGAGTTTGGTCTGTCCATATGGACATAACACGACTGGAAGACCATGCAGCACGTCTATGAAGAGGACACGTTGAAAGGATTGGTGATCAGGAAGAATCAGAGAAGCTGCTTGTTGACAGATGTAGGTTGTACCACGTATGTTGTTATATTTGTATTCAAATATTATTTATTATTAGTCCAATCCGCTTGTCCGTATGTAACAAACTAAATAGTGAATGATAAATAAATTGATTAAACACATCCCTGTCATTAGGTCACTTTGCTCCTACGTGGAACTGAACCTTTAACCCATTAAACACGTCCCTGTCATTAGGTCACTTTGCTCCTACGTGGGACTGACCCTTTAACCCATTAAACACGTCCCTGTGATTAGGTCACTTTGCCCCTATGTGGGACTGACCCTTTAACCCATTAAACACGTCCCTGTCCTTAGGTCACTGTGCCCCTACATGGGACTGACCCTTTAGCCCATTAAACACGTCCCTGTCATTAAGTCACTTTGCTCCTACGTGGGACTGACCCTTTAACCCATTAAACACGTCCCTGTCATTTGGTCACTTTGCCCCTACGTGGGACTGACACTTTAACCCATTAAACACCGCACTGTCATTAGGTCACTTTGCCCCTACGTGGGACTGACCCTTTAACCCATTAAACACGTCCCTGTGATTAGGTCACTTTGCCCCTATGTGGGACTGACCCTTTAACCCATTAAACACGTCCCTGTCCTTAGGTCACTGTGCCCCTACATGGGACTGACCCTTTAGCCCATTAAACACGTCCCTGTCATTAAGTCACTTTGCTCCTACGTGGGACTGACCCTTTAACCCATTAAACACTTCCCTGTCATTTGGTCACTTTGCCCCTACGTGGGACTGACACTTTAACCCATTAAACACATCCCTGTCATTAGGTCACTTTGCCCCTACGTGGCATTCTTAAATTCAAGCCATTTCTTCCTAGGTTAATAATTAACTTCCATGTCTCACAGACATGCAAGTCTTGTGACCTTTCAGTGAAAAAGGGTGAGGGAAGGGGGATGAGGAAAAGGGGGGTCCACTAATGCTGCAGCTATTTTCAAAACAGAGCCTTATATGTTTCACTTTCCTTCTTATTTTATATATTCTGCGCCACTAAATATCCATTTTTAAAACATTTTATTGCCATAAAGTCCACACATAATTTCAAGGGACGTACCCTTCGCCGGTGACTGAGAATGTAGTTTCCCCATAATCCTATCAGAACAATGGGATTTCAAGACCCAATTATATCGAACTATTCTAAACCGGGGTGATCCCAAATTATATTTAATTCCTACCCACACTTCTGCAATACTACTTCCAACTTTTCCGTTTCTCCTTCCTCTTCTTTTTTTTTTTACCCCCTCCTAGCTGACCACTCCCAGTTGCCCCAGATAATTTGCCTCACCAGCTCAGCCCCGGGGAAATCCATAATGACCACCCCCACCGACCTCCTCCCAACCAATGAGGTTTCGGCTTTGAGGAACTCCAATACCCTTGGGTTTATCTTACGGGCCAAGGCTTCCGGAGTGTAGAGAAGCCAATGGGCGCCAGAGGCATAAGTAAAGTAGGCTTGTCCTGGACCTCCATTTAGGGCCACCTTAAAGTGTCTCTCCACCTCCCTCCACTTCTCCTCATCATCGCTCACTTGGTAGGCGTCCGAGATGCTCATGGACCCAGGGTAGGCTGGCCCAAATGCTGGACCCTCTCCTTTCATGTCGAAGTTCTGTAGGATAACCACCTTCCCTCTGGCTTCTCCCAAGGTGGGAAGGCTATCTGTTCGCAAGAACCACCGATCACCAATCTGGTTTACCACCTCGGCCATGCTCTTATAGAAACTTTGCGTGTTCTGGTAAGGCTCGTGCTCCTCCTTCACCCGCATCAGCACGGTCTCGGTCGGGTTTTCCATCAGGAATCTCACGGTGTCGGTGAGGACCTGGTGGAAGTCGGTATGCTGGTAGGAGACCCCGTGGAAGATGGGCAGCCGATCTTGGTAGTGACGGCAACGGATATCCAGGAACCGGATTCCGGCTCGGAACTGGTTGTCCAGGCTCCAGCTTTGGCACTCGGCAAGGGGGCCCCCGAACAGGGCCATTGTGTCATGGGTACCTGGGATGGACAGGGAGGCGAGAGGGAGGTTGTCCGGCAGGAGGGACATCCAGTCCCGCCAGGCAAGCGAAGGGGTTTCTGTGCGGTCGAAGGCCGGAGTCTGGTCTCCTGATACCTGAGGGATTATGGGTAATAAGAGTTAAGGGTCTTGGGAATTTTGAAGGGATTATGGGTAATACATGCTAGGGGGCTTTTAAGTTCTTCAAGTTTTCAGTTATTTGTTGTATTAAACTCCCTCCTATTCTCGTATGCCCCCCCTCCTTGCTCTCTCACATCCTCTCCCTCCTTTCTCTCTCTCATCCTCCTCTCCCTCCTTTTTCACCCCCCTCTCCCTCTTTTCTCTCTCACATCCTCTCCCTCCTTTCTCTCTCCCATCCCCCTCTCCCTCCTTTTCACCCCCCTCTCCCTCTTTTCTCTCTCACATCCCACTCTCCCTCCTCTCTCACACCTCCTCTCCCTGCTTTCTCTCTCACCTCCCCCTTCCCTCCATTCTTTCTCAAATCCCCTCCCCCTCTCTCGCATTTCTCTCTCGTATCCCCCTCTCTCTCCTTTCTCTCTCACATCCCCTCTGCCTCCTTTCTCTCTCACAACCCACTCTCCCTCGTATCTTTCTCATATCCCCTCTCGCCCTCCTTCCTCTCTCACATCCCTCTCTCCCTCATCCTCTTTCACACCCCCACTGCCTCCCTTCTCTCTCACACCCCCTCTCCTTCCTTTCTCTCACACCTCCTCTCCCTCCTTTCTCTCACACCCCCTCTCCCTCCTTTCTCTCACACCCCCTCTCCCTCCTTTCTCTCACACCCCCTCTCCCTCCTTTCTCTCACACCCCCTCTCCCTCCTTTCTCTCACACCCCCTCTCCCTCCTTTCTCTCTCACATCCCCTTGCCCTCCTTTCTCTCTCACATCCCCCTCTCCCTCCTTTCTCTCTCACATCCCCCTCTCCCTCCTTTCTCTCTCACACCCCCCTCTCCCTCTTTTTTCATCCCCCTCTCCCTCCTTTTTCATCCCCTCTCCCTCCTTTTTCACCCCCCTCTCCTGCTTTTCTCTCTCACATCCCACTCTCCCTCCTCTCTCACACCTCCTCTCCCTGCTTTCTCTCTCACCTCCCCCTTCCCTCCATTCTTTCTCAAATCCCCCTCTCCCGCATTTCTCTCTCGTATCCCCCTCTCCTTTCTCTCTCACATCCCCTCCCCCTCATTTCTCTCTCACAATCCCCTCTCCCTCCTATCTTTCTCGTATCCCCTCTCGCCCTTCTTCCTCTCTCACATCCCTCTCTCCCTCATCCTCTTTCACACCCCCTCTCCCTCCTTTCTCTCTCACATCCCCTCTCCCTCTTTTTTCTCTCACATCCCCCTCTCCCTCCTTTCTCTCTCACACCCCCACTCCCTCCTTTCTCTCTCACACCCCCTCTCCCTCCTTTCTCTCTCACACCCCCTCTCCCTCCTTTCTCTCACACCCGCTCTCCCTCCTTTCTCTCTCACGCCCCCTCTCCCTCCTTTCTCTCACACCCCCTCTCCCTCCTTTCTCTCTCACATCCCCTCTCACTCTTTTCTCTCTCACATCCCCTCGCCCTCTTTTCTCTCTCACATCCCCTCGCCCTCCTTTTTCACACACATCCCCTCACCCTCCTTTCTCTCTCACACCCCCTCTCCCTCCTTTTTCTCTCACATCCCCTCCCCCTCCTTTCTCTCTCACAACGCTCTCCCTCCTTTCTCTCACACCCCCTCTCCCTCCTTTCTCTCTCACACACCCCTCTACCTCCTTTCTCTCTCACATTCCCCTCTCCCTCCTTTCTCCCTCAACCCCCTCTAATTTCTCTCATATCCCTCTACCTCCTCTCTCTCATCAGCCCCTCTCCCTCCTATCTTTCTCATATCCCCTCTCTCCCTCCTTCCTCTCTCACTCCCCCTCTCCTTCCTCTCTCACACCCCCTCTAATTTCTCTCTCATATCCCACTCTCCCTCCTATCTTTCTCATACCCCCTGTCTCCCTCCCTCCTCTCTCCTCTCCCCCCTCTCCCTCATACAGAAGAAGACACAGGACTTTACTTACCAGAAGATAGAAGAGCAGTGAGTATACCTTATCCATGAGGAGATTGATCACGGCCTAATGTCACTCGCAGGGGCCACTCTGGGGACAGAGGGAACAAGTTACACCCACCTCTCACCCACCTCTCACTCACCTCTCACCCACCTCTCACCCAACTCTCTGTACCTGTGCTGTGTATATATGGTGTAGTAGTGTGTGTGAGGGGGAGGCTGGCACTGCCACTGCCCGCGCTGTACCTGTGCTGTGTATACATGGTGTAGTAGTGTGTGTGAGGGAGAGGCTGGTACTGCCCGCGCTGTACCTGTGCTGTGTATACATGGTGTAGTAGTGTGTGTGAGGGGGAGGCTGGCACTGCTGCTGCCCGCGCTGTACCTGTGCTGTGTATACATGGTGTAGTAGTGTTTGTGAGGGGGAGGCTGGCACTGCCGCTGCCCATGCTGTACCTGTGCTGTGTATACATGGTGTAGTAGTGTGTGTGAGCGGGAGGCTGGCACTGCCGCTGCCCGCGCTGTACCTGTGCTGTGTATACATGGTGTAGTAGTGTGTGTGAGGGGGAGGCTGGCACTTCTGTTGCCTGCCCTGTACCTGTGCTGTGTATACATGGTGTAGTAGTGTGTGAGGGGGAGGCTGGCCCTCCCGCTGCCCGCGCTGTACCTGTGCTGTGTATACATGGTGTAGTAGTGTGTGTGAGGGGGAGGCTGGCACTGCCCGCGCTGTACCTGTGCTGTGTATACATGGTGTAGTAGTGTGTGTGAGGGGGAGGCTGGCACTGCTGCTGCCCGCGCTGTACCTGTGCTGTGTATACATGGTGTAGTAGTGTGGGAGGGGGAGGCTGGCACAGCCGCTGCCCGCGCTGTACCTGTGCTGTGTATACATGGTGCAGTAGTGTGTGTGAGGGGGAGGCTGGCACTGCCGCTGCCCGCGCTGTACCTGTGCTGTGTATACATGGTGTAGTAGTGTGTGTGAGGGGGAGGCTGGCACTGCCCACGCTGTACCTGTGCTGTGTATACATGGTGTAGTAGTGTGTGTGAGGGGGAGGCTGGCACTGCCGCTGCCCGCGCTGTACCTGTGCTCTGTATACATGGTGTAGTAGTGTGTGGGAGGGGGAGGCTGGCACTGCCGCTGCCCGCGCTGTACCTGTGCTGTGTATACATGGTGTAGTAGTGTGTGTGAGGGGAGGCTGGCACTGCCGCTGCCTGCGCTGTACCTGTGCTGTGTATACATGGTGTAGTAGTGTGTGTGAGGGGGAGGCTGGCACTGCCCGCGCTGTACCTGTGCTGTGTATACATGGTGTAGTAGTGTGTGTGAGGGGGAGGCTGGCACTGCCGCTGCCCGCACTGTACCTGTGCTGTGTATACATGGTGTAGTAGTGTGTGAGGGGGAGGCTGGCACTGCCCGTGCTGTACCTGTGCTGTGTATACATGGTGTAGTAGTGTGGGAGGGGTAGGCTGGCACTGCCGCTGCCCGCGCTGTACCTGTGCTGTGTATACATGGTGTAGTAGTGTGTGAGGGGGAGGCTGGCACTGCCGCTGCTCGCGCTGTACCTGTGCTGTGTATACATGGTGTAGTAGTGTGTGAGGGGGAGGCTGGCACTGCCCGCGCTGTACCTGTGGGCTGATGAGTTTGCCTCTCTGCTCAGCATTTCAGAGCTTTGTTATAAAACCTGCTGTTATCAGCAATGAGCTTTTAGGGAGGGAGCAGAGTGAAGGGAGAAGAGATTGAGAGAGAGGGGGAGAGAGAGGGAGAAGGGGGGAGAGAGAGTGGGAGAGAGAAAGAGAGAGTGGGTGAGAGAGAGAGGGAGAAAGAGAGAGAAGGGAACAAAGAGAGTGGGAGAGAGAGAGAGAGGGGGGGAGAAAAAGAGAGGGGGTGACAGAGAGAGAGAAAGGGGGGAGAGAAAAGAGATAGAGATGCTGAGACAGGTCGAGAGAGAAAGAGGTTGAAAGAGAAAGGGTGAGCGAAATAGAGAGAGGACGAGCGAGAGAGTGGGCAAGAGGGTAAGAGAGAGCTGCTGAGAGGGAGAGAGATAGAAAGAGAGAGAGGGTGAGAGAAAGAGAGGGAGGGAGAGAGAAAGAGAGGGCGGGAGAGAGAAAGAGAGGGTGAGAGAGATGAGGGGACAGGAAAGGGAGAGAGAGAGAAAGATTGGAATAGAAAGGGAGAGAGAGAGAGAAAGATTGGAATAGAAGGGGGAGAGAGGGAGAGAGAGAAAGATTGGAATAGAAGGGGAGAGAGAGAAAGATTGGAATAGAAGGGGAGAGAGGGAGAGAGAGAAAGATTGGAATAGAAGGGGAGAGAGGGAGAGAGAGAAAGATTGGAATAGAAGGGGAGAGAGGGAGAGAGAGAAAGATTGGAATAGAAGGGGAGAGAGGGAGAGAGAGAAAGATTGGAATAGATTTGGAGAGAAGGAGAGAGAAAGATTGGAATAGAAGGGGAGAGAGGGAGAGAGAGAAAGATTGGAATAGATTTGGAGAGAAGGAGAGAGAAAGATTGGAATAGAAGGGGAGAGAGGGAGAGAGAGAAAGATTGGAATAGAAGGGGAGAGGAGAGAGAAAGATTGGAATAGAAGGGGAGCGAGGGAGAGAGAGAAAGATTGGAATAGAAGGGGAGAGAGGGAGAGAGAAAGATTGGAATAGAAGGGGAGAGAGGGAGAGAGAGAGATTGGAATAGAAGGGGAGAGAGGGAGAGAAAGATTGGAATAGAAGGGGAGAGAGGGAGAGAGAGAGAGATTGGAATAGAAGGGGAGAGAGAGGGAGAGAGAAAGATTGGAATAGAAGGGGAGAGAAGGAGAGAGAAAGATTGGAATAGAAGGGGAGAGAGGGAGAGAGGGAGAGAGAGAAAGATTGGAATAGAAGGGGAGAGAAAGATTGGAATTGAAGGGGAGAGAGGGAGAGAGAAAGATTGGAATAGAAGGGGAGAGAGGGAGAGAGAGAAAGATTGGAATAGAAGGGGAGAGAGGGAGAGAGAGAGAGAGATTGGAATAGAAGGGGAGAGAGGGAGAGAGAAAGATTGGAATAGCAGGGGAGAGAGGGAGAGAAAGATTGGAATAGAAGGGGAGAGAGGGAGAGAGAGAGAGATTGGAATAGAAGGGGAGAGAGGGAGAGAGAGAAAGATTGGAATAGAAGGGGAGAGAGGGAGAGAGAGAAAGATTGGAATAGAAGGAGAGAGAGGGAGAGAGAGAAAGATTGGAATAGAAGGGGAGAGAGAGGGAGAGAGAATAAGATTGGAATAGAAGGGGAGAGAAGGAGAGAGAAAGATTGGAATAGAAGGGGAGAGAGGGAGAGAGAGAAAGATTGGAATAGAAGGGGAGAGAAGGAGAGAGAAAGATTGGAATAGAAGGGGAGAGAGGGAGAGAGAGAAAGATTGGAATAGAAGGGGGAGGGAGGGAGAGAGAAAGATTGGAATAGAAGGGGAGAGAGGGAGAGAGAGAAAGATTGGAATAGAAAGGGAGAGAGAGAAAGATTGGAATAGAAGGGGAGAGAAGGAGAGAGAAAGATTGGAATAGAAGGGGAGAGAGGGAGAGAGAGAAAGATTGGAATAGAAGGGGGAGGGAGGGAGAGAGAAAGATTGGAATAGAAGGGGAGAGAGGGAGAGAGAGAAAGATTGGAATAGAAGGGGAGAGAGGGAGAGAGAGAAAGATTGGAATAGAAGGGGAGAGAAGGAGAGAGAAAGATTGGAATAGAAGGGGAGAGAGGGAGAGAGAGAAAGATTGGAATAGAAGGGGAGAGAAGGAGAGAGAAAGATTGGAATAGAAGGGGAGAGAGGGAGAGAGAGAAAGATTGGAATAGAAGGGGGAGGGAGGGAGAGAGAAAGATTGGAATAGAAGGGGAGAGAGGGAGAGAGAGAAAGATTGGAATAGAAGGGGAGAGAGGGAGAGAGAGAAAGATTGGAATAGAAGGGGAGAGAGGGAGAGAGAGAAAGATTGGAATAGAAGGGGAAAGAGGGAGAGAGAGAAAGATTGGAATAGAAGGGGAGAGAGGGAGAGAGAGAAAGATTGGAATAGAAGGAGAGAGAGGGAGAGAGAGAAAGATTGGAATAGAAGGGGAGAGAGGGAGAGAGAGAAAGATTGGAATAGAAGGGGAGAGAGGGAGAGAGAGAAAGATTGGAATAGAAAGGGAGAGAGAGAAAGATTGGAATAGAAGGGGAGAGAGGGAGAGAGAGAAAGATTGGAATAGAAGTAGAGAGAGGGAGTGTTGATTGGAGAGTTGGAAAAGTCAACAAGTTGCGTTGTATAATTAGCGCTGGGCTCGTTAATCTGATCTCACGCAGCTGGCAGAAATCCCAGGGTCCTGAGTCCAGGTCTAGAGATCCCATCTCTAGGGGGACAAGTAGGTGGTGACAGGGGAGTGAGGGAGAGGGGGATGTGAGGAGAGAGAGGGGGATGTGAGATAAAGGAGGGAGAGGGGGTGAGAGAAAGGAGGGAGAGGGGGATGTGAGGAGAGAGAGGGGGATGTGAGAGATAGGAGGGAGGGAGAAGGGTGTGTGAGAGAGAAAGGAGGGAGCGGTGTGTGTGAGAGAGAAAGGAGGGAGAGGGGGTGTGAGAGAAAGGAGGGAGAGGGGTGTGAGAGAGAGAAATGAGGGAGAGGGGGATGTGAGGAGAGAGGGGGATGTGAGAGATAGGAGGGAGGGAGAAGGGTGTGTGAGAGAGAAAGGAGGGAGAGAGGTGTGTGTGAGAGAAAGGAGAGAGAGGGAGTGTGAGAGAAAGGAGGGAGAGGGGTGTGAGAGAGAGAAAGGAGGGAGAGGGGGGGGGGTGAGACAGAGGAGGGAGAGGGGATGAGGGAGAGGGGGGATGAGAGAGAAAGGAGGGAGAGGGAATGTTAGAGAAAGGAGGGAGGAGAGGGGTGATGTGAGAGAGAAAGGAGCAAGATGGGGATATGAGGGAGAAAGGAGGGAGTGGGGGGATGTGAGAGAGAAAAGAGGGGGAGGGAGGGGGGGTGAGAGAGGAGGGAGAGGGGGAATGTGAGAGAAAGGAGGAAGAGGAGAGATGTGATAAAGGAGGCAGAGGACAAACAATGTTTTATTTCTTCTTTATTGATTATTTATCATTATTTTTATATATTAAACAAAAACAGAATTAAACATTTTTTTTAAATATAGAAAAAAAAGTATTGTGGTATTGTGGTATTGTGGTATTGTGATATTGTAGTATTATAGTATTGTAGTATAGTGGTATTGTAGTATTTTAGTATAGTGGTATTGTGGTATTGTGATATTGTAGTATAGTGGTATTGTAGTATTGTAGTATAGTGGTATTGTAGTATTGTGGTATTGTAGTATTGTGGTATTGTAGTATTGTGGTGTAGTGGTATTGTAGTATAGTGGTATAGTGGTATTGTAGTATAGTAGTTTTGTGGTATTGTAGTATTGTGGTATAGTGGTATTGTGGTATTGTGGTATAGTGGTATTGTAGTATTGTGGTATTGTGGTATTGTAGTATTGTGGTGTAGTGGTATTGTAGTATTGTGGTATTGTGGTATTGTAGTATTGTGGTGTAGTGGTATTGTGGTATTGTGGTATAGTGGTATTGTAGTATTGTGGTATTGTGGTATTGTAGTATTGTGGTATTGTAGTATTGTGGTGTAGTGGTATTGTAGTATTGTGGTATTGTGGTATTGTAGTATTGTGGTGTAGTGGTATTGTAGTATAGTGGTATTGTAGTATAGTAGTTTTGTGGTATTGTAGTATTGTGGTATAGTGATATTGTGGTATTGTAGACTTACATATAAATATTTAACTGTATAATGTAATTTACAAGAAATAATATATATCACATTACAATATAATAAAATAAAGAAATATAATTCACTAATATTAATATATATATTAATAATATAACATCATATAATACTACTACTACTACTACTACTACTAATAATAATATGTTAATGATCCAGTGTACACCAGATATAAAATATCAAACATAAAATATATACCGTAAAAATTCACTTAATCTCATCGCAGTCACAAACATCAGTATTTGTATTAATATTTAGCATTATAATTTTATTTAAAATGTTATAATATAAGTTTTATTATTTATAATTTATAATAATAATAATATATATATATATATATATATATATATATATATATACACACTATATAATATATATATATATATATATATATATATATATTTAAAATTATATATTATATATATAAATCTTAATGTAATGTCATATCGTCCAGATATAAAATATCAATCGCAAAATATGTAAATTGGAAAAAAAATCGCACAAATTCTTGCAATATTTCCGCAAAGCTTTAAAACTCGATGTGCTGGTCACATGACCCTAAATTCCGGTCACGTGACCCTTTTAAGTGCTACCATCGGCCTGCAATGGGTGCCCAGTGTCTGCGACTTTTCCCCCAACCTAGGCGAAATCTGGGAAAACTGGTGACATTATACGCAATTCAGCTTTTTGCCCAAATTGAGCGAAAAAAAAGGGAACTGAAAGAAAAAAAATAGCAAATAAAAATTATTGCGAAGCTACTTGGAAAACATTTGTCTCTCTCTACTAAAAAAATATATAGTTATCTTAATCACAGGTGAAATCCACAATGATTCCTATTCCTATAGCCATTCCGCTGCATTCTATAGACAGGGTCTCTTCCACTATTCTCCAATGGGGTCAGATCAGAAAACAGTTGTGAGTCGATTTTTAGATACATTTACTAAATGGAAAATGATAATATGTCAACATTTTGCCCGTGTGTATAACATCTATACCAGATCTGCTTGCAGAAATAGCAAGACTTTCTGTCCCCGGCAACATGGCCAAAAAAGCAGACAGCCACTTTGCTGGGGACACTGTCTGTGACAGTGTAAATCCGTCCAGGGCGCCATCGTTGCGGTCATGGGATGTGAGCGTCCTCGGCAAAACAGAAAGACTTGCTATATCTTACAAGTGAGTTTTATGTGTAATCAATTGCACTTTGCTCCTGCTACTTTCATACTAGTGGCTTGGGCAGCTGAGTCCAAAGGCCATATCGAGGCCCTTTGTTGGCCACATTTGACCCGTGGTCCACCAGTTGGAGTGCCCAAATATACACCAATGGGACCCACTTAGGTCTGAGAAAAAGAATCTGCAATCTAATTCTACAGGAGGTAACTACTCGAGACTGAGAGGGTGGCCGAGCCATCATTGCGAATGTCCCACGTCAGAGGCTTGGAAGGGTGGTGAGGTGGTGGAACCTGGATCTGTTTCCCCATGCCAGCATGGGGGCATCAATCCCAAGAGGCATTAGGTAGCTGAGTTCTTTCTGAGATAGCTCCGATTTGTGTCAATGAGACTTGGAAGTCCTCCTAAGGTCCGGTGGCGAGAGACGTCGGCGGGAGAACGAGCGCTTTTTCGCCTGACCGGAGACCAGCGCACGGGTGTTGAGTTGGGGCCTCAGGAGGATGATGTAGCATTTGGGGGAAAAGATGCAAAGGAGGAGGCCGGCGCTGGAGGACAGGATGGCAAAGATCTCCGTCGCCACGGCAAACTTGCCGCGAGTGCTGAGGTAGGCCGGAACAAAGGACAACCAGACACTGAGGAACACCAGCATGCTGAAGGTAACATGAGTGGCCTCGTTAAAGGCCGCGGGGAGCTTCCTTGCCAAGAAGGCCACGGCGAAGCAGATGCTGGACAATATCCCCAGGTAGCCCAGCATAAGCCAGAAACCAAGCCCCTCGTTGCACTGGACAATTATCTTGCCCAGCTGGCTTTGGCCATCCCGCTCGGGGAAAGGAGGGGCGAGGGCCAGCCAGGAGGAGCACAGGGCGAGCTGGAAAATAGTGCAAGTAAGGGCAAGCAAGATGGGCATCTGTTTCCCCAGGTGGACTTTCAGGCGCCCTCCTGGCTTGTTGGCCCGGAAGGCCAGGACAACGGTGAGGGTCTTTGCCAGAAGGCAGGATACACAGAGGGTGAAGACCATCCCAAAGGCGGCCTGGCGCAGGAGGCAGGAGAGAGGCCCCGGTGGGTTGAGGAGGAGGAGCGGGCAGAGGAAGGAGAGGGCAAGAGCGGGCAGCAGGAGGAAGCTGAGGGCACGATTGTTGGCGCGGACCAGGGGGGTATCTCGGTTCCTAATGAAGAGGAGGAGGACTGCCATTGGCAGGAAGGAGCCCACGATGGATGTGGTGCCCAAGGAGATGCCCAGGGGCTCGGACATGGACAGGAACTCAATGGTACGTGGGACACAGAGTTCACGGGCAGCGTTGGGCCACTGGTCATCTGGGCACAGGAAACAATCGACTGAGTCTGTGGAGAGCAGAGACATAGAATGGCACCTCGAGGATTGGCACAGGGAATACAGAGCCTGTCAACTCTGAGGCTGGTGTAGGGGTAGCAAAGAAGAATAGAGATACCCACTCAACCTATAGAGTACACTATTTGTTAAGGGTCGGTGCCCTAGGGGAAATTGGAAATGGAAGGAGGAAGAGGCCCTGTCGGAAAGTCCTTCACTTAGTCCTTCTACACTGTTCTCCCTTAGGTGTATGAGTCAATGCAATTGGGGCCTTTCCTGTCCTCTCCTTGTCTCTAGAAGTTAGCTTTCCGAAAGGGTCTCTTCCTCCTGGTATATGAGATACAGAACCTCTGGGGCTGAATGGCCAGGGAGATTATTGGACTATGTACTGGATTTGTCCAGCGATGTAACTGTCCCAGTTGGGGGCCCAACCACTCACCAGTCTGGTTGGAGATTTCTCCAGCTGAGCAGGAAATGCAGTCGAAGCAGCAGCGGGGTTTCCCCTGAAGGGGGGCTTTCCTGAAGCCAGGGGGGCAGCTGTCCGAGCACAGAGATACAGGAGGCTATTAAGTCGAGAGATATTCTTAGAAAGAGGGTGTTGCTATACCAGGGGCTTCCCTCCCAGGGAGATGTTCTTACAACAGAGATTCCCTCATAAGAAGGGGCATGTCAGGGCTGTGGGGAGATGTTCTTGTAGGCCAGATGTTCTTATAAGAGAGGTTCCCCCCAAAAGAAGGACCAAGCCGTGCCTGTGAGAACTTCTTATAAGGGGATGTTCTTATAACAGGGGTCCCCCCCCCCATTATAAGGGGCATATCAGGGCTGTGAGGAGGGGGGTTGTAAGATGTTCTTAGAACAGTAGTTACCTCCTCCCTGCCTCCTCCCCACTGGATGACACTCAGGTTGATGAGCAAATCGCGCCACTGGGGGGCGCCGCTCTCGAAGCTGCCCACCCTTACCCAACTGTCACGCCCGGACGACCCTTCCTGCCAGTTAATGATGTCGTAGATGGCGGGGGCTTGGCCGAGAGAGTCGAAGTACAGCTCGTCCCCGACGTTGCCCTTCAGACGCACTCTGCGGAGGTAGTGAAGGAGCTGGGGGTGGAGGGGGAGGAGAAAGAGAGGAGGAGAGAGGTCAGGCGAGGAGGAGAAAGGATGGAAAGGGAAGAGAGATGGAGAGAGGAGGAGGGATTTAAGAGGAGAGGGAAAAGAAAGGAGAAAGGGGAAGAGAGGGGACAGAGGAGGAGGGGATAGTAGAAGAGAAATTGAAGTGTAGATGGGGAGGACAAAGGGGAAGAGTGGAGGATTACTCCTTGTGTGCATTGTGACTCCCCTATTATCTCCCTTCTAAACCCAATCCCTCTCTCTCCCTACTCCCCCAGCTCCCACCCATATCCCCCACTCCCCCTCCATATCCTTCTCTCTCTTGCACCTCCTTTCCATCATCCTTCAATTTCCATCCCTCTCTCTCCCCTCACCTCCTCTTCCCACTCTTCATCTCCCCCTATGTTTCCCTTCACTGTCACCCTTCCCCATCACTCCAGCCTATCTCTCTTCCATCCTATTTCCCACCTCTACCCCCCACTCCCTCTCCACCACCTTCCTCTCTCCCCCGATTCCAGTCTCCCCTTTTCTCCCCTTCCTTCTCTTCACCCTTATCTCCTCCAATCTTCATCACTTCTCCCCTATGTCCTCTCTTCTCCCCTACACCCTCTGTCCCCACACCCCTAACCGTGACTCTTCCTGTCCCTTCCCTCCACCATGCTGCGCACCCCTTCCCCTCTCACCTGCCAGGGCTCAAAATAGTGGACATCTGCACAGTGGCCCCCAGCTAGTGGCCCCTCTCTCTCTCTGCAGGTGGCCATGTCTCTCAGGGCTCCGGCCACCATCCTCACCGCCTTGTACACGTTGTACGTCACCCGGAGGTCATCAATGTCTGAGAATATCTGGAGGGAGGCTGGGTCCTCCAGCCCTGTACACCAGGGGTGGGGGGAGGAAGAAACAGAGTAGGAGGGAGGGGTGGGAGAGGAGATTGAAGAGGAGGGAGAAGAGGAAGAGAAGGAGGAGGAAGCCGAGGGGAAGGAATGAGAGGCAAACGAGGAGGAAGGAAAATAGGGGAAAGAGGAGGAGGAGGAGGAAGAAGAAGAGGGGGTAGAGACCCATGAACCCCACTGGCACCCAAAGGCTCCCTCCCAGAACTCCCTGAGGAAGGGGTCCCAATGGAGCCGGTCAGGCCGCAGCCCAAAGACAAACTCTTTGAAGCCGGGGGCGGCCCCATTGCGTAGAACCAGTCCCAAAGTCCCCCGGAGAAAGCGTGATAGCTGGGGAGCCACAAGTCCCCGGGAAGTGGACCAGGCCTCAGTGGACAACCAGACCCTGGCCCTAGTGTCCCCCTTGAAGGCGAGTTCCATCAGGACAGGATTGAGGTAGGCCTCAAGGGAGAAGACTACCACGACATTGGCTGTGGAATGTCTGACCACTGAGGCCACTCTGCTGACGTCTGCCAACGAGGAGTGGACTTTCTCCCAGAAGGCCAAGCAGACCCCCATGTTCTCCAGCTCCCGGAGGAAGGCCTGGCCTATCCCGGAGCCACCCTCTTCCTGAGAGAGGACACCCACCCAGTTCCAACCGAAGCTCCAGAGCAGCTGGGCAAGGCCCCGGGCCTGGAAGGAGAGAGCCGGGGCCACGCTGAGGGAGGAAGGGAAGAGGAGACGGTTGCCGAGCTCGGGGGGAGGTGTAAAGTAGCTGATCTGAGGAAGGGGGAGGAAAGAGGGACAGAAGTAAAGGGAGAGAGAAAGGAAGAGTAGGTTGAGACCGAGAGAAGGGACAGGAAAATCATCAAGGAAAGTAAAAGCCGGTCTTTCATCCACCCCCCCCTCCCCAATATCTCTCTCCCCCTCATTCTTTCTCACTCTCTCTCTCTATCACCCTTCCTGTCTGTCTGTCTCCCTCTTTTTCTCTCCTTTTTCTTCTCCCTTTACCCACTTCTCTCACCCCTCTCCCCTTCTCTCTCCTCTTCTCTTCGCTCTTTCCTCTCCCCTTCTCTTTCCTCTCCCCTCTCACCTTCTCTCTCTCCAATTTCCCCTCCCCTTTCCCTTCTCTCCTTCCTCTGCTCTCTTTCTTCTCCCTTCTCTCCTTCCTCGCCTCTCTTCTCTCTTTCCTCTCACCTTCTCCCTCCTCTCTCACCTTTTCTCTCCCTTTTCCCTTTTCCCCTTCTCCCATTCTTTCATTCACCTCCCCTTTCCTTTCTCCACTTCTTTCTTTCCTCTCACCTATCTCCCCTTCTCTCTCCCCTCTCACATTCTCTATTTCCCCTCCTCTCTCCCCTCTCCCCATTTCTTTCCACTCCTCTCTCCTCTTTCCTCTCTCCTCTCTCTCCTCTTTCCTTTCTCAAATTCGCTCTCCCCTATTTCCCCTCTCTCCCCTTCTCTCTTTCCTCACCCCACCTCTCTCCCCTCTCTCCTTCTCTCTTCCCTCTCCCATTCTCACTTTCCTCTCCCCTTCTCTCTCCCCTCACATTGCCCACCCCATTCAATTTTCAACCCCAATCATTCTTCCTTTCTTTATTTCCCCCTCTCCCTATTTCCCTCCCCCACTTGCCTCTTCTCCCCACTAGCCTCCTCCCTCGCCCCACTCACCTCCTCTCTCCCCCCCTCACCTAACCTCTCTCCCCTCTTGCCTCCTCTCTCCCCCACATGATGCCTTCCTCCCACTCACTCACCTGCTCTTTCCCCCCACTTGCTTCTTCTGTCCCCCACACTCGCATGTTCTCTGCCACCCCCCACTCGCCTCCTCTCTCCCCCCTGCCCACCCTCTTGCCCTATTTCTTACCTGTGGGTACCCGTACAGCCCCAGCACCTGCCCCATGCTCACAGCCGCCTCAGCCCCGGCATCACCCAGCACAGCGGCCAGCCTGGGGGGAGGACCCCAGCAACGGTGACTCAGGGACCCCCCGGGACCCCCCGACAGGAGCCAAGCTGTCCCCCTCAGGGCCCATCCCACTGAGCTGCACGAATCCAGCACCCCGGCCCTCAGGGTCAGGTTGGGGAGAGCTCCGGGGGTCTTGTTCAACTCTCCCACCGCAAAGACCAACGCCAGCACCCAGCGGAACGAGCGGAAGCTGAACCTGCGTGAGGAGGAGCACAGCTATCTCTCACACCGTTATATCACGGGCACAGCTATCTCTCAGTGGGACATAAACGGCTATCTCACAATTTCATATCACCTGCGATGCACATGGCTCTCTAACAATACAATCTTATAACATGCACAGCTATATATATATATATGATATTATTATAACCTATACAGCTATCTGCCACAATCTAAGACTATAACGTGCACAGCTATCTGCCACATTATAAGACTATAGCATAACATGCACAGCTATCTTCCAGTGTGACACACACGGCTATGTCTTAAAAAGGTAAACAGCTATCTCTGTGTATCAGACATAGTTAGTTACATAGTTACACAGTTGTATAGTTAAACGTTACATAGTTACATAGTTATACAGTGGTATAGTTACATAGTAGTTACATAGTAGTTACATAGTTACATAGTAGATATATATATATATATTTGTATATAGTTATCATATCCCCTCATAGATGCCGGTTTTCTAATGTAAATAAATCTAATTTAGCTAGCCTCTCCTCATAAACCAGATTATCCATCCCCTTTATTAATCTGGTGGCTCTTCTCTGCACTCTCTCTAGTTCCATACTGTCTTTTCTAAGGAGTGGTGACCAAAATTGTACTCTATATTCAAGGTGTGGTCTAACTAATGCTTTGTAAAGGGGCATAATTATGTTTACTTCACTTCCATCCATTGCCCGTTTGATGCAAGATAAGATCTTGTTTGCCTTTGCAGCTACTGCATGACATTGGGCACTATTGCTAAACTTGCTGTCCACAAGCACTCCTAAAGCCTTCTCCATCAAGGATTCCCCCAATGTATCCCCATTTCATTTGTAAGTCGCCTGTTTATTCTTGCATCCCAAATGCATAACCTGACATATATCTGTATTAAACCTTATCTGCCATTTACCTCCCAACCTGAATAAGTTCTATTTATGACAACCCTGTGTTGTCTGTCCTTTAACCAGTTTTCAATCCTGGTTCAAATATTTTGCTTTATTTTGTACATTAACCTTTTGTGTGGAACTGTATCAAAAGCCTTTACAAAATCTAAGTAGATCACATCAACTGCATTACCCTGGTCTAAATTCCTACTTACCTCCACAAAGAAACAAATAAGGTTAGTTTGGCATGATCTATCCTTCATAAATCCATGCTGACTATTACTAATAATTTTGTTTTCCATTAGGTATTTCTGAATATTATCCCGTATTAAACCTTCAAGTAGTTTCCCTACTATTGAAGTCAGGCTTACAGGTCTGTAATTCCCCGGTTGTGATCTAGCTCCCTTTTTAAATATAGGCACCACATCTGCTTTACGCCAATCTTGTGGTACTGAGCCTGTGGAAATGAAGTCCTTGAATATTAAATATAATGGTTTTGCTATTACTGAGCTTAACTCCTTGAGAACTCTTGGATGTACAGTATGCCATCGGGGCCAGGTGCCTTATTTACTTTAATTTTTTCAAGCTGCTTATGAACTTCTTCCTCAGTTAACCAATTGGTCATTAATATGGAGGTTGTGGCTTCCTCCTGCGGCACTATTATTGAACTTGATTCTTCCCTGGTAAACACAGAGGCAAAGAATGTGTTTAATACCTCTGCTTTTTCCTTATCTCCAATAATCTGCTTACCCATCTCACACTGAAAGGGTCCTATATATTCTTTCCTCATTTTTTTTTGTTATTAAGGTACTTAAAGAACTTTGTAGGGTTGATCTTACTTTCTATTGCAATCCTTTTTTCATTATCCATTTTTGCTAATTTAATTGCCCTTTTGCAATTTTTGTTACATTCCTTATAATTCTGATACGATGTCTCCGTCCCTTCTGACTTAAAGAATCTAAATGCCTTCCTCTTCTTGTCTATTTCCTCCCCTACCTGTTGATTTAGCCACATTGGTTTTGATTTATTTCTTTTATACTTATTACCCGAGGGTAGACACTGATAAAAGGGAATAACCCTCTAAATTAACTGCCCAGTCATGAGTTTCATCCCACCATGTCTCAGTAATGCGTATGATATCACACGGCTCCCTTGCAGCTATTAATTCATGCTCCCCCATTTTATCTGTCAGGCTTCTTGCATTAGCAAGCATGCATTTAAGTATTTTTTCAGCCTGTACTATTATCTTATCTGCTCCTTCCTTTCTGCTCCCACTTGGTTTAGTCTTTAAAAGTTTTGTAGTATTATCAGTATTTATTATGGGTATCTCACTGCTTGTCAAACTTGCACTTGCCCCCATTCTACCTCCATACCACCTTGCATCCTCCTCTATTCCATTTAGTTCATTATTTGTTTCATTCCCCTCCCCCCTCCATCCTAGTTTAAAATCTCCTCCAACCTTTTTAGCATTCTCCCCCCTAGCACAGAAGATCCCTCTTCATTGAGGTGCAATCCGTCCCTAGAATATAGATGGCACCTCTCACAAAAGGAGTCCCAGTGCTCTAAAAACCCCAAACCCTTCCTTCCTACACCACTTTCTTAGCCATGCATTAACCTCCCTGATCTCTGACTGTCTCCCTGCGGTAGCGCATGGCACTGGTAGTATTTCAGACAATACTACCTTGGAGTACCTTAATACTGCCTTAAGCTTTTGGCCTAGATCCCTGTAATCATTTTTTAGGACCCTCCATCTTTCTCTAACTTTGTCATTGGGGCCAACGTGTACCAAGACCTCCGGGTCAATCCCAGCCCCCCCCCCCAACAATCTGTCTACCCGATCCGCACTGTGCCGAACCCGAGCACCCGGGAGACAACAAACTGTCCGGTTCATGAGGTCAGAGCTACAGATTGCCCGATCTAACGTCCTAATCCTGCCCCTGACCCTATGCCAGTGATAGGAACAGCTATCTGTCAGGGTGGCACACACAGCTATCTCGCAGTATCAGACGCACAGCCATCTGCTTGTATATAATGCACACAGATACCTCTCTAGAACAGGCACAACTATCTCTCTGTATGACACAGCGATCTCTCTGTATAAGACACAGCTACCTCTCTGTATCAGACACAGCTATCTCTCAGTATCAGACACAGATATATCTCTATATAAGACACAGCTACCTCTCTGTATAAGACACAGCTACCTCTCTGTATAAGACACAGCTACCTCTCTGTATAAGACACAGCTACCTCTCTGTATAAGACACAGCTACCTCTCTGTATAAGACACAGCTACCTCTCTGTATAAGACACAGCTATCTCTCACATGCACGGCTATCTCCTACACTACACCATACACACAGCTGTCTCTCACCTCTGGCAGGGAGGGGGCGTGGGCGGCTCTGTGAAGGTCTTCGGGGGGGTTCCTGGGCTGAGGTGCAGGGGGAACACCCCCCCCAGGACGACGTCCCCCCCCTGTATGTAGCCACTCGCCCCCGGGGCGGGCAGGGTGCAGGCGGTCTCCGCGGAGGAGGGGGGCAGGGAGAGTAGAAGGCAGAGGCTGAGAGGGACCTGCAGCAGCATCCTGAGGAGAGAGACAGTGCAGCCTACCTGTCCTAGAGGTGCCAGGCTGTGTATTCCCCTTTACCAGTCCTAGAGGTGGCAGGATCGGTCTCCCCCTTTACCAGTCCTAATGGTGCCAGGCTGTGTATTCCCCTGTACCAGTCCTAGAGGTTCCAGGCTGTGTATTCCCCTGTACCAGTCCTAGAGGTGCCAGGCTGTGTATTCCCCTGTACCAGACCTAGAGGTGGCAGGATCGGTCTCCCCCTTTACCAGTCCTAGAGGTGCCAGGCTGTGTATTCCCCTGTACCAGTCCTAGAGGTGCCAGGCTCTGTATCCCCCTGTGCCAGCCCTAGAGGTGCCAGGCTCTGTATCCCCCTGTACCAGCACTACAGGTGCCAGGCTCTGTATCCTCTGTACCAGCCCTAGAGGTGCCAGGCTCTGTATCCCCCTGTACCAGCACTAGAGGTGCCAGGCTCTGTACAACTATGCTGTCTTGTCCTAGAGGTCGTAGGTCTCTTACCTGTGAATGGAGAATGAAAGGCAGTGATAGAAAAGGTTGACACTTGAGGGGTATTTATACTGTATGTCTTATACCCTCTGAGGGGAAGAAGGGAGGAGGGGGAGTAAATCAGTAAGGGGAGGGAGAGAGGGAGAGGGGAGGGTGAGTGAGGGAGAGGGAACGGGGGGGAGAGGGAGCTGACAATGTAAAATGTATGATAAGGGGGATGGGATACACAGCTTGTCCCTGCTAATGCTGGCACCTCTAGGGCTGGTATGAGAGACACAGCCTGGCACCTCTAGGGCTGGCACAGAGCATACAGAGCCTGGCACCTCTAGGGCTGGCACCTCTAGGGCTAGCACCTCTAGGGCTGGCACAGAGCATACAGAGCCTGGCACCTCTAGGGCTGGCACCTCTAGGGCTGGCACCTCTAGGGCTGGCACAGAGCATACAGAGCCTGGCACCTCTAGGGCTGGCACCTCTAGGGCTGGCACCTCTAGGGCTGGCACAGAGCATACAGAGCCTGGCACTTCTAGGGCTGGTGCAGGGAACACCAAGCCTGGCACCTCTCGGGCTGGTATGGGGGATACACAACCTGGCACCTCTAGGGCTGGTCCAGGGGTATAGAACTTGGCACCTCTAGGGCTGGCACATAGGAAATAGAGCCTAGAACCTCTAGGGCTGGTATTGGAGATACAGAGCCTTGCACCTCTATGGCTGTTATGGGGGATACAGAGCCTGGCACCTCTATGGCTGTTATGGGGGATACAGAGCCTGGCACCTCTAGGGCTGGCACATAGGATATAGACCCTAGAACCTCTATGGCTGTTATGGGGGATACAGAGCCTCGCACCTCTATGGCTGTTATGGGGGATACAGAGCCTGGCACCTCTAGGCCTGGCACAAGGGATTCAGAGGCTGGCACCTCTAGGACTGGTTTGGGGGATTCAGAGCCTGGCACCTCTAGGACTAAGACCTCTAGGGCTCTCTTGTGCATAATTTTCCATTCACTTCCACCGCACACACCGCTACAGCCTCTGAACACTGAGCTCTGCCCCCATAGGAGCAGTAGGTCCTGGGGGTAATTGTTGAGCAGATGGAGTGGGAGGGGTAATTATCCATCATTAGCTGGTTAAGCATTATGCATACCCCTGCCTCCCCCCCTACTCCCTTCCTCCCTCCGCTCCTGGGGGAGTCTGTGAAGAGGAACACACAGGTGTGTGTGTATATACTGAGACCTCACACACACCTTTATCCCCTGATCACTGCCTGTCTAACCAGCTATCCGTGTGTATCTCTCTCTTTCTCCCTCTCTCTCTCCCCTCTCTCTCTCCCTCCCCCCCTCCTCTCTCCATTCCCTTCTCTCTCTCCATCCCCCCTCTCTCTCACCCCCTCTCTCCCCCTCCCCCACTCTCTCCCCTCTCTCTCTCCCTCCCCCCTCCTCTCTCCATTCCCCTTCTCTCTCTCCATCCCCCCTCTCTCTCACCCCTTCTCTCCCCCTCCCGTCTCTCCCTCCCCCCTCTCTCTCACCCCCTCTCTCCCCCTCCCGTCTCTCTTTCTCTCTCTCCATCCCCCCTCTCTCTCTCTCCCCCCTCTCCCTCCCCCCTCTCCCTCACCCCCTCACTCTCCCTCTCTCTCTCCCTCCCTCCTCTTTCCACCCCCTCTCTATCTCTCTCTATCCCCCTCTCTTCCCCTCCTTTCTCCCCCCTCACTCTCTCACCCCCCCCCCCAATCTCGCCCCCTCCCCCTCCCCCTCTTCCTAATCATGCTATATTGAGTTGGATGGTCACAACCCTGTTTATTGAATAAAACACTGCGGCTAAATAAAGCGTTATTTTATTATACAGCTTCTCAGCACAAAATACTTCACAGACACGCGTACGCACGAGGCTGCCCATGAATGAACTGTGACATACCCGACGCAAAGGGTTAGAATCGGACAAATAGGAAACGCAGGTAAGTGACCACCAGGGGTCACTCAAGAGCAAGCCCCTAATAACTGCACACACAAGGTACAACGCAGATAAGTGACCAGCAGGGGTCACTCAAGAGGCAAGCCCCTAATAACTGCACACACAAGGTACAACGCAGATAAGTGACCAGCAGGGGTCACTCAAGAGGCAATCCCCTAATAACTGCACACACAAGGTACAACGCAGATAAGTGACCACCAGGGGTCACTCAAGAGGCAAGCCCCTAATAACTGCACACACAAGGTACAACGCAGATAAGTGACCAGCAGGGGTCACTCAAGAGGCAATCCCCTAATAACTGGACGCACGATGCACCAAGGGGAATAAATGCACTAAAAGTAACAGTGTAACGTAGTAACTGTTACCACAAAACCCTCAAATGGGAACAGACAACCCTCAGGTCCCACGGGAGCGCTAAACACAGAACGAAAACATCATACAGTTTTATTAACTGTCAAACCCGACGATAAACGTGATAAAATATATACCGCGTGGTTTAAAATCCCCAATGACGAGACGGAAGGGTGGTCGGTAAGTATACAGGTGGATACCACATAAGCGATGTGGCTTGTGATAGGGGTATATATATATATATACATATATATATATGGGCAGAAGTCGGCATAGGAAGGGTTAACCCCTTCCGTTAATGGGCCCGGCCTGCCGTGTGACGCGGGGAAAAGCTGCGCAGGTTAGGCTACACGCGAGAGCGGTGACATGACCTGTTGCCGGGCGGATCACGGCACATAACGACTGCTCAGCCCCAACAGCGCGGCTCTATGGCACATTAACCCCTCTCATGCCACAGACCGGCAACACATATAGGAGGTGACAACTCTCATTATGTCACTTTGCTCCTCCGTGGGACTGACCTTTTAACCCATTAAACACGTCCCTGTCATTAGGTCACTTTGCCCCTACGTGGGACTGACCCTTTAACCTATTAAACACGTCCCTGTCATTAGGTCACTTTGCCCCTACGTGGGACTGACCCTTTAACCCATTAAACACGTCCCTGTCATTAGGTCACTTTGCCCCTATGTGGGACTGACCCTTTAACCCATTAAACACGTCCCTGTCATTAGGTCACTTTGCCCCTACGTGGGACTGACCCTTTAACCCATTAAACCCGTCCCTGTCATTAGGTCACTTTGCTCCTCCGTGGGACTGACCCTTTAACCCATTAAACACGTCCCTGTCATTAGGTCACTTTGCCCCTACGTGGGACTGACCCTTTAACCCATGAAACACGTCCCTGTCATTAGGTCACTTTGCTCCTACGTAAGACTGACCGTTTAACCCATTAACCACGTCCCTGTCATTATATCACTTTGCCCCTACGTGGGACTGACCCTTTAACCCATGAAACACGTCCCTGTCATTAGGTCACTTTGCCCCTACGTGGGACTGACCCTTTAACCCATGAAACACGTCCCTGTCATTAGGCCACTTTGCTCCTAGGTGGGACTGACCCTTTAACCCATTAAGCACGTCCCTGTCATTAGGTCACTTTGCTCCTACGTGGGACTGACCCTTTAACCCATTAAGCACATCCCTGTCATTAGGTCACTTTGCCCCTACGTGGGACTGACCCTTTAACCCATTAAACACGTCCCTGTCATTGGTCACTTTGCCCCTACGTGGGACTGACCCTTTATCCCATTAAACACGTCCCTCTCACTAGGTCACTTTGCCCCTACGTGGGACTGACCCTTTATCCCATTAAACACGTCCCTGTCATTAGGTCACTTTGCTCTTGCGTGTTTGAAGAAGACATAGGGGGTTATGCACAAAGCAGTGATAAGTGCTTTTAAGTGAGATAACTGCCTTTATAGCGTGATACTGCCTGCTGTGAGATTCACAAAGCAGTGATAACACTGCAATATCACGCTATAATGGCTTTTTATCTCACTTAAAAGCACTTATCACTGCTTAGTGCATGACCCCCATAGTCCTCTTTGGTGCTGGATCCCCAGAATTGTGCACAGATATTAATTGGTATTGAAAAGGGGTTGGAGGACGTGGAACACCATTTGTTTATAGAATATATATATATATAACAGTACTTCCCTCCCTTGTGCTCACCCTCCGCTGATCCCGGCTTCTCAAAGCTGGATCCAAGCAAGGACCACACAGGAGCCTTTCTGCAAGTTAAATTACTTTGTATTTCATGCGGGCGAGGAGTCCCGAACAACCGGGCAGGAGAGAGCAGGAGAGAGCACCGCTCGTAGGCAAAAAAAACCGGGAAACCAGCATGAGATGCCGATTAAAAAAAGGTAGGTTTCTTCTTCACAGGGAGTCATCCACAACGGAGGCGCTGTACCCGGACAGTAACCTTATGCGTTTCGCGCTCTTATGATAATGCTCCTGGAGCGCGAAACGCGTAAGAGGACTTTCCGTGTACAACGCCTCTGTTGAATAAACTTACCTTTTTTTTATCGGCATCTCATTCTGGTTTCCCGTTTTTTTTTTGCCTACGAGCGGTGCTCTCTTCTGTTCGGTTGTCCGGGGCTCCTCACCTGCGTGGCTTTACCCGGAGACGCACGCACGCATGCCGATGGACTCTGGATTGCTCATCCGTGTACCGGATGCCGTGAGTCCTAACATTCATCGTCATCTGACTTTTATTCAATGAAACGGTTCCTGTTCGGAAACGGAGGGGGCAAGCTAAGTGTTTGTACGAAGGACGGGGTGGTTTGAGGAGGGTCCGCCAATCACCTGGAACCTAGCAAGCTTACCCACTGCTCGTATACCTCCTTCCCCCTTACCTGTTAGCAGTGCTGTTACCCTTACTTGATATATGACTGCATTATGCGGTTCAACACTACATTATTCCCCTAAGGAGCGCTGTTCTTCAGACTATTAACCTGTAGTACGTATACTCACTTTGCACCTGGATTGAAAACCTCCAAGTTCTCCTCAACATTACATGTATGGACTTATCTAGCTTTGCTGTATCTATGAGGATGTTTGTTTTGGTTGTGAAGCATTGGCCTGTGACGGCCAGTCTCAATAGCTATCTACAGTATTATGTATTCAAAGCCTCAGAGCAGGTACAGCTCAACCCCGCTATACTGTAGCGCGATCCGCTGCAACTCGGATCTGCATATAACGCGGTGCAAGCGTGGCTCCCATTTTTCATACTTATGAATACTTTACAACACGATTGTTGGTGTCTTAAATACTTTATTGTACAACGCATACAATTGTACATTATTTCTAACGCGATCCGCTTATAACGCGATGTGATTCTGTGGACCCCCAAGCACAGCGTTGTTATTATTGGGCTGAGCTGTGTATGCAAAAACGTGACATTTCAGGACAGACAAGTCCTTTCCTCAGACCATACACAGGTGTATGGTCTGAGGAAAGGACGTGTCTGTCCTGAAACGTCATATTTTTGCATACAGTATACCTGCTCTGATGCATTAAATACAAAATAAGTTAACTTAGAGAAAGGCTCCTGTGTGCTTCTTCCATCATTACAATTTCTAGATATTAATCGGTCAACATGTGAAAAAAACAAATAATTATCTCAGTGTGTATTCTTCCAAATACAGGTGATCGTGCGAAACACCATCAAGTGAAATATAACTATAATCATAATCATAATAATAATAATAATATAATAATAATAATTGATTCAGTGACCAAATATTATCCCTTAATCCCACACAACACAGTGAATAATTAAGTGGTATACAATGTTTTATGAAATGTGATCTTTGCAAATGTGATTAAACCCAATGAATTATCAATATACATTGTATTCCTTATTATCACCAAATGATCAGGCATACACATATACGAATATGATACGTAACTCTCCCTTTTGGAGGGTACAGTTGTGAGCAGTTCATATGAGCAGTCCATGTAAAGAAGAGATACATCACATAGTACAATAACGTAATAAAACTTTAGATAACAACATAAAACGGAGACTATTGAAATCTCACTCAAGAAGTGTCTAATAAAAATGCGCGTTGATTAAGGCGATGTTTAACCACGAGCCTGGACCCTCCGGTGTTCAGTCTGGGGAACCTCCGATGTTGGGGTGAGTTTGGGCGTCCGTCCGTGATATCATCCCCGATATCCCAGACTCAGCTGTTCCTCTGGTCCTTGCGCTTGCTCTGCCTCACGTCCCCACGTGGCGCTGTGCTGACGCAATCCGCGTAGTGACGCGCCGACCTTCTCAGCGGTTCCTCCACGGAGATCTCGATCTCGCTGTCCTTTCGTCAACCGGGCCCGTGCTCCCTTACAGTCCCGCGCATGTGCAATGCCGCCCGACGCGTTTCACCAGTGGCTGTCCGCTTCCTCAGGGGTAATGGCCATACAGCGAGAGACGCTCCCTTATGCACAGCCCCCTTAATTGCACTTTGATAAAAACAAAACTTGGGAAATCTTTAACAGATTACATTTTCAAATTGAATGATGATAATCATTTCTTGATTCCTCTATAGTTGAAATATTTGATAACTATTTATCCATTTGTAGACTATACAATTGAGAATACTCATACTAATTAACCCTAGATACATTAGAGGGATTCCAAGAGAGGATGTCATGATCCATAACATGATATATTTACAGTATATATATATATAAATAAATATATATATATATATATATATATATATATATATATATATATATATGAAACACGAAAATAACCTGCAACAGACCTAAAATTAAATGTGCTAAAGCCAGTTAAATTAAGTGTGAGTAATAAAGACTACTGGCGGTGCTGGGGATGAGAATAGTATGAATACCAACACAAAAAAAAGAGAACCCCCCAAAAATAGCCCTCTAGCATACAAGAAATGTATCAAAAATGTATTCATCACATACAAACATAAATTAATAGAAAAGGAACAGTGGTGTCCACAAAGCTGCAATAATACCGAACACTCCTGAGATAAGAGGATTAGAGCTAAAATAGGCTGTAAATACAAATGCCACAAATCTGAAAGGAGAGACAGCAGCTGAACCAACTGTGTGGAGACAAATAGTAATTGCTGGTTCACAGTGCTACATTAAACTAGCAGTGACCACACCCATGAATGTAAAAGTGTAGCGGCAAAAAAAAAATGGTCTCAGGAGTGTTCGGTATTATCGCAGCTTTGTGGACACCACTGTTCCTTTTTATTAATTTATGTTTGTATGTGATGAATACATTTTTGATACATTTCATGTATGCTAGAGTGCTATTTTTGGGGGGTTCTCTTTTCTGTGTTGCTATATATATATATATAATATATACAGGCATACCCCGCTTTAAGTACACTCACTTTAAGTACACTCGCGAGTAAGTACATATCGCCCAATAGGCAAACGGCAGCTCACGCATGCGCCTGTCAGCACGTCCTGAACAGCAATACCAGCTCCCTACCTGTACCGAAGCTGTGCGCAAGCAGGGAGACTATAGAGCCTGTTACAAATGCCTTATTTACATCAGTTATGACGATTGCCATACAGTACATGCATCAATAAGTGGGGAAAAGGTAGTGCTTCACTTTAAGTACATTTTCGCTTTACATACATGCTCCGGTCCCATTGTGTACGTTAATGCGGGGTATGCCTGTATATATGTATATATATACACAAAGAATGTATGAGATACATACAGTATATAGGAAGTAGGGATATTATCATTTATCTCCATCAATGTTGTTTAATAATAAACCATTCATTCAAATAATTAATAAATTATGTTTTTTTTGTGTAAAATATACTTTAAATTAAGGATAATTATCTCAATAAATTATGAACATTTTTCACCTGGTGTTGAACACACAACATTGATGTGGAAATGATTTATCCAAACACAGAAGAAACATCATATCAGTCTCCAAGGAATGACCCCCCGGTCAAAACCCCGATTTAAACAAAGTGGGGACAGTGATGTCAGTTGGTACATCCAATAGATTTCTCTTTTGGATATCTGAGCCCATCGATCTCCCTCCCCTCCAATTCGGTTGTGGGCACTTGGTACCCCTACATTTTAAACCTTCTTGGTCTTGGTTGTGTTTCAGCCGAAAAGGGTTTGATACGCTATGCGTCTTAATGTTGTATATATGCTCGGCCAGTCTCCTTTGAATCTGTCTGCTGGTGCGACCAATGTATTGTTCTCCGCAAGGACCTTCATGCATATATACAGCACAGTTGCTACTGCAATTCATGAATGAATTCATTTTACCGGCAGTCTTCGTTATTCAGCGTTTCACTTTGCAACGAATGGCACATCCAACGCTTTACAATGCAACCCTAGGGGCCGTTTTTTCGACGCCGGAATGCGTTATCCGACGCCGGAATACGTTATCCCAACGCTCACCGCCACTGATTAACATGGGACTCACTTTACAGCGGTTTCACTATCCAACGCTACTTCCAGATCGGGTTCCGGTGGATAACCGAGGACTGCCTGTATACTCCTTGCTTGTGACATTGGACTTGAATGTACTTCCACTTTCACTATATTTACATCCATTGCAGTTCAGGCAAAGATGATGATACCTGTTTAGGCCTTCATCCAGGTTCTGTTTGATTTATATTTACTTACAGAGCTTGGTGCTAGAACCTGTTTGAGATTAGGGGCCTTCCTAAAGATAACCTGAGGAGACTTGGGGAGCAAAGTTTTCACATTTTCGTCCCTGAGAAGTATACTTGTGTTTGCCCCCCCCCCACTATTCTTGTGTAAGAAAAAATAAATCAAACGAAAACTGGTGTAGGCCGAGAATCCTGTGTCGGCGCTGTGCAGCTAAGATCCCCGGTCTGCGGTGAGCAGCAGGGAGAAAGACGGGGGGGGGGGGGGGAGCATTTCGCTCGCTGGCTCCTCGGCTGGCCGCCGGAATGCGTTTCCCGAGAGGTTTGTCCAGCACACACGTTTAACAGACCCTCCATCTTCTGCAGACCTGGTGTGTGCTCGGCTCTGCGAGCAGGACAAACCTGATCACAGAAATACAACTACCAGGCATTTTATTTCTGGAATGGTGGGGGTCCCCTGCTTGATATCGTGCGTTATCCTGATTGCTGTAATATGCTCAATATACTCGAAGCTATGGGACTAATAAATTGTATTTTATTAACAACTGGTGTTGGTATTATTCACGTGTGTACTCGTGGCTGAAATCGACAATCTGAATCAACCTCTTGAAAAAGTATTTCCTTGCCCTGCTTAGCAGGTCTCTTTCATTTTAGTGGATATGGATCCAATGTTGATCCTTCTCCCTCCTAATAGAGGTAAATGAGAATTTTAATCCTAGTACAGGTGTATTAGTATTTTATCTGGTAGTGGTAGGGTCCTGTGACCAGGGTCTGCCTTGTCATGGCTCGCAGGCTTACGACGCTTTGGCCAAAGGGTTGAACTAAATGACCCTTTTTCAAGAGAATATATAAGTATTGTACTGTGTATTGTTGTTATATTGAAAGTGGCATTGGGCATTTTGTGTTTTCTGTTTAAATTATAAGTATTTTCTTGTCGGAGCAATCATTAAAAGGGGACCACCAGTTCTTGAACCTTCTTGGGTTCTATTTTTTCCCTCTCCCCATTAAATTGTCTCTCGTGTTCAGTTCTGGCCTGAAGAGGATGATGAAGCACTTGGGAAGAAAGATACAGACCAGCAGAGCCCAGCTGGAGGACAGGATGGCGAAGACCTCCATGGCCACGGTGTACTTGCCACGTGCGCTGAGGGAGGCCGGGATATAGGACACCCAGACACTGAGGAAGGCCAGCATACTGAAGGTGATGAACTTGGCCTCGTTGAAATTGTCAGGTAGCTGTCTAGCCAGGAAGGCAAGGATGAAGCTGATGGTGGCCAGGAGCCCGAGATATCCCAGCATGCACCAGAAGGCGGTGGGAGAGCCCTCGTTACACTGAACAATGATGATTCCTGGTTGGGTTTGAATGTTGAGTTCTGGGAAGGGAGGGAAGCTTGACAACCACGTGAGACACACGCACAGCTGAATAAGAACACTCAGTCCAACGACAAAGTAGGACACCTTTGTCCCTGTCCACTTCCTTAAGCTGCTTCCCGGCTTTGTGGCCTTGAAAGCGATGACAACTGTGACGGTTTTGGCAAGGACACAGGAGACACAAAGGGCAAAGACCATGCCGAATGCCACCTGGCGAAGGAGGCACTTCCCAGGTTGGGGGTAACCTATGAAAGTCAAAGAGCAGAGGAAGCAGAGGGACAAGGATCCCAGAAGAAGACAACTTAGAGAGTAGTTGTTGGCTCGGATAATGGCAGTTGACTTGTATTGGCTGAAAATCCTCAAGAGGGCAACTGGAATTGTGGAAGAAGTGACACTTGTGGCTACCAAAGCAGCACCCAGGGGCTCTTCATAGGAAAGAAACTCAACGGTCTTTGGGAGGCATCTGTCCTGTTGGACATTGGGCAACTGGTCCCACGGGCATCGAAGGCAGTCAATGGAGTCTGGAAGAGACCAAAACATACATCGCGGTTGTGGAGCAGTTAAGGGAACAGTTATATGGAACTTGCGTAAGATACTTCGATCCAGCAGATCTAAAACTTTAAAAAGAAATACTCGTTGTTTTCACACCTCCCGGTAATGCCTTGTGGTCTCTTGTTCCCCTCTTCCCCACCTTATTCTGCCTCCACCATGCCCTGTTCCTCTATGCACTCTCTCCTCCCCTCTCTTTCCACTCGCTGCCTTTCTGTTTCTCCTCCTCTCTCTGCACACTCCCCTCCTCTCCCACTCATCTCTTCTGCCTCTTCCACTCCTTGCTGTCTCTCTGTTTCCTCCCCTCCTTGTTCCTCTACTGGAAGCGGCATTCCAGTTGTTGCTTAGCAACCCTGTAACAGATGAACCATTGTCCGGAAACATACCTAAGCCTTTTATATTGATAGGTTATAGGAGTAATTAGGGGAGGAGTTGCAAGGAATGGTTATATGAATAGTTAGGGGAGGCGTTATAGGAAGCAGTTAGATGAGAAGTGAATGGAGCTGTTATAGAGTGAGGTCATGAGAGCAGTTAGGGGAGGAGTTATAGGGAGAGGTTATAGGAGCAGTTAGGGGAGGAGTTATAGGGAGAGGTTATAGGAGCAGTTAGGGGAGGAGTTATAGGGAGAGGTTATAGGAGCAGTTAGGGGAGGAGTTATAGGGAGAGGTTATAGGAGCAGTTAGGGGAGGAGTTATAGGGAGAGGTTATAGGAGCAGTTAGGGGAGGAGTTATAGGGAGATGTTATAGGAGCAGTTACAGTTGTAGTTATAGGGAGCAGTTATAGGAGCAGTTAGAGGAGGAGTTATAGGGAGTGGTTATAGGAGCAGTTATAGGGAGAGATTATAGGAGCAGTTAGGGGAGGAGTTATAGGGAGTGGTTATAGGAGCAGTTATAGGGAGAGGTTATAGGAGCAGTTAGGGGAGGAGTTATAGGGAGTGGTTATAGGAGCAGTTATAGGGAGAGGTTATAGGAGCAGTTATAGGGTTAGGTTATAGGAGCAGTTAGGGGAGGAGTTATAGGGAGTGGTTATAGGAGCAGTTATAGGGAGAGGTTATAGGAGCAGTTAGGGGAGGAGTTATAGGGAGTGGTTATAGGAGCAGTTATAGGGAGAGGTTATAGGAGCAGTTAGAGGAGGAGTTATAGTGAGTAATTATAGGAAAAGTTGGGGAGGAGTTAACGGGAGCAGTTATAGTGAGCGGTTATAGGAGCAGTTAGGGGAGGAGTTATAGGGAGAGGTTATAGGAGCAGTTAGAGGAGGAGTTATAGGGAGAGGTTATAGGAGAAGTTGGGGAGGAGTTATAGGGAGAGGTTATAGGAGCAGTTATAGGGAGACGTTATAGGCGCAGTTATAGGGAGAGGTTATAGGAGCAGTTAGAAGAGGAGTTATAGGGAGCAGTTATAGGAGCAGTTAGAGGAGGAGTTATAGGGAGAGGTTATAGGAGCAGTTAGGGGAGGAGTTATAGGGAGTAATTATAGGAGAAGTTGGGGAGGAGTTAACGGGAGCAGTTATAGGAACAGTTAGGGGAAGAGATAAAGCATATGAAGGCAATAATTGCCCATAAAAAGATTATACACCAAAATAATCACACAGCAAAGAAAAGTAAACATTGACCAAACACCTTACAATTCGTGATGCAGTGGAATACTTCCAGAGACGGTTGGAAGAGGTGTGAGTGGGGTGGTCTTCTGAATCTCCCCAAGGGGGTGACTAAATGCATTTAGAGAGGCTCATGGAATCTTGTTATAATGCTGGGAATATATTTCACAGAGGTGATAAAGATTTGGACAGAAAGGAGGCCCTAGAATGTTTAAGTACTGTTTTATTGAAAGCATATTAAATTATGGAAGGTAGAAAATAGGAAATCTCGATTGTCTCGGGAGACCAAAACCAAGTCGCCAGACAGAAACTCAAGATTTTGTCAAATTACTTTATTGGGAAAAAGAAGTATCCACAACTGTACGAATAAACAGACACCACATACTTATCCAGGGTAAACTAGGGATACCATATAGTCCTAGGCACAGGGACCTCCCCAGAGAGATTTTCCCTGCTCTTTCCCCACAGGATGTCTTCTGGACTGGACTCCAGGCCTGGCCCCAGCACTGGAATCCATTCAGCCCCAAACTCCTGGCCTGAGTCTGAGTCTCATCTGATCTGATCTGCTAGGGGTCTCCCTCCCCACCTATTTATACACTTAACCCACCATATTGTAACCTTCAGGGGCCAGGTGCGGACTACGTGCCCAGGCCCCTGATTGGTGGGTTTAACAGCAACACTACAAAGAGCAACATGAAAACGGTTACAGGGAAAAGTCACAGACAACGTCTGCAACACTTCTCTTGCAACCACAATTAACCCCTGGGCCCAGAGGTGCTGGAAGCAGGCGAAGACTGAATACATAGCTAGACATACACATGACATAATACAACGGTGTTATTTATCGGTAGGTGTTAATGCAGGGCTTGTCTTTTATTAAACATAGTCATATTTACCCCTACTTCACATCTATGTTGACCTTTTGAAGATCATTTGAGTTCTTCCCAGATCGTGCTGGGTGGAGGCACTTCCAAGTAATTCCTACAGAGTCCCCTAACCCAGGGGTGCTCAAACTAGGGGGTACAAAGGGTTTAACTAATTAACCAAGTAAATATTATTATTATTGAAGTATTTAAACTTTATTCTTATTACTTCATATGTTTTGTCAATTGGATGTAGCATTGGGCAATTCCCTGTCTTTTGTTTGTATACATTGGCCACGCTCAGTAGCACTCTTTTTGACATAAATATATATATATATATATGTATAATGTGGTGAGTGTTGGAGTTAGAGCGTGCTGGGAATGTGTGTGTTAAACTGAGTGATCAACACAAGAATGATCTACTTGATGCTACGTTGCAAACATGGACCACAGTTTGAAGTGACCTTAGAAACTAAGGTCGTCCCTCACCTGTGTGGTTGGAGATCTCTCCTTGGGGACAGGGAACACACAGGAAGCAGCAGGCAGGCTTCCCTCTTATAGCCGCCTTCCTGAAACCCGGGGAACAGCTCTGACTGCAGACAGAGAGAGGGACCTGGAGAGAGAGAGGAGGACAGAGACGCAGAGACAGAGCTTATATTCACCTGTATATACAGAGATAGGATTGAATATACAGAGACTGAGCTATGTATCACCTATAAAGTTCATACACACAGAGAGAGAGAGAGAGAGAGAGAGAGAGACTGAGTTATCGATCACCTGTATATACAGAGAGAGGAGAGACTGACATATCTATCACCTGTATATACAGAGAGAGAGAGACTGAGCTATCCATCACCTGTATATACAGAGAGAGGAGAGACTGAGCTATCTATCCTCTGTATATACAGAGAGAGGAGAGACTGAGCTATCTATCACCTGTATATACAGAGAGAGGGGAGGCTGAGCTATCACCTGTATATACAGAGAGAGAGAGAGAGAGACTGAGCTATCTATCACCTGTATATACAGAGAGAGGAGAGACTGAGCTATCTATCACCTGTATATACAGAGAGAGGAGAGACCGAGCTATCTATCACCTGTATATACAGAGAGAGGGGAGACTGAGCTATCACCTGTATATACAGAGAGAGGAGAGACTGAGCTATCTATCACCTGTATATACAGAGAGAGGAGAGGCTGAGCTAAATATCACCTGTATATACAGAGAGAGGGGAGACTGAGCTATCACCTGTATATACAGAGAGAGGAGAGACTGACCTATCTATCACCTGTATATATAGAGAGAGGGGAGACTGAGCTATCTGTCACCTGTATATACACAGAGAGAGAGAGAGAGAGAGAGAGAGAGAGAGAGAGAGAGAGAGAGAGAGAGAGAGAGAGAGAGACTGAGATATAAATCACCTGTATATACAGAGAGAGAGAGAGAGAGACTGAGATATCTATCACCTGTATATACAGAGAGAGGAGAGACTGAGCTATCTATCACCTGTATATACAGAGAGAGGAGAGACTGAGCTATCTGTCACCTGTATATACAGAGAGAGAGAGAGAGAGACTGAGATATAAATCACCTGTATATACAGAGAGAGAGAGAGACTGAGATATCTATCACCTGTATATACAGAGAGAGGGGAGACTGAGCTATCTATCACCTGTATATACAGAGAGAGGAGAGACTGAGCTATCTATCACCTGTATATACAGAGAGAGGAGAGGCTGAGCTAAATATCACCTGTATATACAGAGAGAGGGGAGACTGAGCTATCACCTGTATATACAGAGAGAGGAGAGACTGACCTATCTATCACCTGTATATACAGAGGGAGGGGAGACTGAGCTATCTGTCACCTGTATATACAGAGAGAGAGAGAGAGAGACTGAGATATAAATCACCTGTATATACGGAGAGAGGAGAGACTGAGATATCTATCACCTGTATATACAGAGAGAGGGGAGACTGAGCTATCTATCACCTGTATATACAGAGAGAGGAGAGACTGAGCTATCTATCACCTGTATATACAGAGAGAGGAGAGACTGAGCTATCTATCACCTGTATATACAGAGAGAGGGGAGACTGAGATATCTATCACCTGTATATACAGAGAGAGGGGAGACTGAGCTATCACCTGTATATACAGAGAGAGGAGAGACTGAGCTATCTATCACCTGTACATTATTTACATCTCTCAACCATAGAAATGACCACCCTCCCCACCCTCTTGGATGGAGCCTTGAGGGAGTCTCATTACTTTGAAGTGCCGTGTTCTGCCCGTACCTGGGTATCCCCCGCTGCCCACTGGATGGCGCTGGTGTTCACCACGAATGTGTCTCCTTGCTCGGCACTTACATCGTAACTCCCGACCTTCACGTGCCGTATGGTTCCCGAGGAACTCATTTGCCAGTTGACGATGTCGTACAGAGCCGGGATGTCCCCGTTGGGGTCGAAATAAACGTCTTTGTCTTCTTTAGTCCGGAAACGGACGGACTTCATAGAGTGCAGAACCTAAGAGGAAGTTAATAAGATCAGAGGAGCCTCTCTGTGATGGGATAAAAGTCACGTCTGTAAGTTAATAGTGTTTCCGTAGTGCGGGATTCTCTGATGTAATACAGTATATGGGCATCGTGTGTACAGGATTCTTAGAAGTTAGTAGGGTCAGGGTGAATGAGACAACTGCTGACCTTGTTAAATTATAGGAATTCACCACTAGAGACACCGCCTTATCCCATCAAAGAGAGACTCCACTAAACCTATCATCTTATAGGTATCTCATTTGTGGGACGCCCTCTTATCCCATAGAGATAAATGCAGCTGATGTTGCTAACATACAGGTATGCCCTGCATCTTATCCCATTAGCGAGAGGAGCTGCTGATCCTGTTAATATCTCAAAGTAGGATCGAATTCTACAAACACCAAAGAGAAGATGGGTGAAGATACCTCCCATGGATGGAAAGCCAAAGTCTCAGTGCATCTCCCACTCGATTTAGGGCAGACCATTTGTTTATGAGTTAGGACGTCCTGCAGAGCCCAGGCCAATGCGTAAACTGCAATGTAGATGTTGTAGGTCCCCCTCAGAACATTGAAACCGCTAAAGGTGCTCCCAAGAGACTCCTGACCTGTGCAGTGTCTTGTCCCCTTGGGCAACTGGGTCCCTGGTCTCTCCCATTTGCAGCCAAAGTTCTGCTCCCAAAACTCAATCATGAAGATGTCATCTGGAGTCTTTTGGGGGTGGCTGGCATTGAGGAACTCTGTAAACCCGGGAATCTGCCCGCTGTGTATTGAAAAGCCAATGGTGCTCTGTAGGATGCCCCAGTATCGCTGTTTGGATAATAGGGCTGAAGTTGACCACGATTCACTTGCCACCCAGCTCTTCCCCGTGACGTTGTGCTTCAAGAGCTCTTCTACCACCGGAAGAAAATTTATATCACTGGAGAAGACAACCACAACGTTGGCATTTGACTCTGCGATGACCCTCGAGAGGTGGGGGGCGTTGCTGTCTGCTCGGCTTATCAGTATGAACTCGATGAAGGCCACACAGGCCCCAGCTCTCAGTATCTCCGTCTTGGTGGCCAAGATGCCGTCCTGCCCATAGTCATTGTCCGCAGCCAACAGGCCCACCCATGTCCAGTTGAAGTAGGACACCAGCTGTGCCATCCCTCTGGACTGGAAGACGTCACTGGGGACAGTCCTGAAAAAGGAAGGGAACTGTGTACGGTCGCTCAGGAGGGAGCTGGTGGAGAAGTAGCTGACCTGAAAGGAGACGGAGAGGAGAAGAAGGTGGAGTTTGGAACCCGAACTATAGGTTGGTACAGGGATACAGAGCCTGGCACCTGTAGGGCTGGTACAGAGGATACAGAGCATGGCATGTCTAGGGCTGGTACAGAGGATACAGAGCCTGGCATGTCTAGGGCTGGTACAGAAATACATAGCCTGGCACGACTGGGGCTGGAACAGGGGATACATAGCCTGGCACCTCTAGGGCTATCCCATTATATTCAGAGCCTGGAACCTCTAGGGTTAGCACAGAGAATATACAGTCTGGCACCATTAGGACTGATACAGGGATACAGAACCTGGCACCTCTAGGGATGATACAGGGGGAAACAACACACAGAACCCCAGCAAGCTCATTTTGGGAACCCCTGAGCCCCAAACAAAATATATATGTATATAAGTGTCAAAAAGGAGAGCTATTGTATACAAGAAGCGACAGAGAAGCCCAATGCCACTTCCAATATGACAAAAATACACGGTAAAATACTTATATATTCTCTTGGAAAAGGGTCATTTAGTTTAACCCTTTGGCCAAAGCATTGTAAGCCTGCGAGCCACGTCAAGGCAGGTTGAGGTTTGCAGAGCTCTGTACATATAACGAAGTGACACTTGTATCTCTCTTACCTGGGGGTATCTGTACAGTCCCAACATGTGGGCCATCAGCATGGAGCGTGTGGACCCTGAGTCTCCAATGACACCAGCTAGAGGTGACCCTTTGTGACACCGGTAATTGGGGGTGCTTCCTTGTCCTCCCGACATTACCCAGAATATCCCTTCTGCTGTCAGTCTCGTGCCAACACAGGTATCAAATATCTGGAAACCCAGAGAGATGTTGGGGAGAAGGTCGGGGTTTGAGTTAATCTCTTCCACAGCAAATATCATCGCTCGCATGTTCTGATATCTCTGGGATTCAAACCTAGAGGGAGAGGAAGAAATGTCACAGACAGTGTTAGTCACACACACACACACACACACACACACACACACACACACACACACACACACACACACACACACACACACACACACACACACACACACACACACACACACACACACACACACACACAAAAAAAGATAGTAACATTAAATTAAAACTTACGTCTGACATTTAAGGTTTGCAGGTTTGCTTGTGAAAAGGTTTTCGCTGTAGCTTATACCCAGGTGAATAGAAAATGTCCCCCCTATTATAACATCTCCAGCCCCGCTCAGATATTCATTCATATTTCCACCAGACAGATTGCATCCTCTCCCTGACCCCCAGCACATACACACTTCCACAGCTAATGTGTATAACCCCCACATTATAACGGGGAGCAATCTTCCAATTCTGTATAAACAGCAGCTCTGTCTGTGTCTGTGATTCATCTCTAACTCACAGGGAGAGGGCACCCTCAGTCTGTCACTGTCACATACACAGGGAGGGGGGACCCTCAGTCTGTCACTGTCACACACACAGGGAGAGGGGACCCTCAGTCCGTCACTGTCACACTCACAGGGAGAGTGGGACCCTCAGTCTGTCACTGTCACACACACAGGGAGAGTGGGACCCTCAGTCTGTCACTGTCACACACACAGGGAGAGGGGCTCACACAGTCCGTCAGTGTCACACACAGGGAGAGGAGCTCCCTCAGTCTGTCACTGTCACACTCACAGGGAGAGTGGGACCCTCAGTCTGTCACTGTCACACACACAGGGAGAGGGGCTCACACAGTCTGTCAGTGTCACACACAGGAGAGGGGACCCTCAGTCTTTCAGTGTCACACACACAGGGAGAGGGGCTCCCTCAGTCTGTCAGTGTCACACACACAGGAGAGGGGCTCCCTCAGTCTGTCACTGTCACACACACAGGGAGAGTGGCTCCCTCAGTCTGTCACTGTCACACACACAGGGAGAGGGGCTCCCTCAGTCTGTCACTGTCACACACACAGGGAGAAGGGACCCTCAGTCTGTCAGTGTCACACACACAGGAGAGGGGCTCCCTCAGTCTGTCACTGTCACACACACAGGGAGAGGGGACCCTCAGTCTGTCAGTGTCACACACACAGGGAGAAGGGACCTTCAGTCTGTCAGTGTCACACACACAGGGAGAGGGGCTCCCTCAGTCTGTCACTGTCACACACACAGGGAGAGGGGACCCTCAGTCTTTCACTGTCACACACACAGGGAGAGGGGACCTTCAGTCTGTCATTGTCACACACACAGGGAGAGGGGACCCTCAGTCTGTCAGTGTCACACACTCAGGGAGAGGGGACCTTCAGTCTGTCAGTGTCACACACACAGGGCGAGGGGACACTCAGTCTGTCACTGTCACACACACAGGGAGAGGGGCTCTCTCAGTCTGTCAGTGTCACACACACAGGAGAGGGGACCCTCAGTCTGTCACTGTCACACACACAGGGAGAGGGGCTCCCTCAGTCTGTCACTGTCACACACAGGGAGGGGGGGCCCCCAGTCTGTCACTGTCACACACACAGGGAGAGGGGCTCCGTCAGTCTGTCAGTGTCACACACAAAGGGAGAGGGGACCCTCAGTCTGTCACTGTCACATACACAGGGAGAGGGGCTCCCTCAGTCTGTCACTGTCACACACACACGGGGAGAGGGGCTCCCTCAGTCTGTCACTGTCACACACACACGGGGAGAGGGGCTCCCTCAGTGTGTCACTGTCACACACGCAAAGTAGTGGGGCTCTTTCAATCTATGTCACACACAGTGTGCCCTCAGTCTGTCAGTGTCACACACGCAGGAGATGGACTCTCTGGGTCAGTTTTTATAAGTCATGTAGATGTCCTGGGAATGCAGATATTAATTACCCCATCTCTCCTCAATTATCTTATCAGGGAAATGACAGCACCCTGGGAATCAGCGCTAATCCCAAATGTACATTTAATTATTTTCCTGCTCATCCATTCCCACGAGGGACACATGACAGCAGTGTCAGTGTGACGGCCCTAGCAATGAGAGGAAGCAACATATTGTGTCCTGCTTTGGCAGTGAGAGATTTGGAGAACCATTATATGTACAGACGTAACCCCTCGACTTTTATCTCTCAGACTTACAGCTATCGCTGAGGCTGGGGCCTGAGTCACTGTCAATTACTGGGCCACGCGTGGCCTACGGGAATAATACAAACACATTATGGGTAATTCACTTAGTTACTATACACTTATTAAACTCAGGCACCTTGTGATCCTCAGCAGGGGATCAGTACACACTGTACACATATACAACACAATCCCCAGACATTGCATTGTGGGTGTGAGTCAGTGTCAGTGGTCCAGCCGCCTCCCAATCCTGGGTATGTTGGGTTATGATGGTGCCGGCACGCCGTGGGAGCGCGTGTTGTACTGAGCACGTTGAAGGCCTGTTCCTCAAAAAAGTCCTTCGGTGCCACTGTGTCTTTATCGCCGGTGAGGGTCCCCTCCCGTGGCGCCTGCTCTCCTTTCCCCTCAGGAACTGTAACTCTCAGCTCCGGCCACCACGTGCACACGTGCACTGTGTCTGCAGATATCAGACGAACCTGCTGTGCTCAGGCCCACGCAGATCTAATCTGCTGTCATTGCTGCCCCCCCCTCTTAAAAACTCAACTTAGTCCCTTTCTTTGTGACATCATCAATAAGGAAGGTAAAATACCCAATCAGGTAGCTTGCCTCCCTCCCTTTTTGATGACATCTCAGCGCTCCAAAAAAGGAAAGGAATCTCATGGTATATACACCATGTGATGGTGGCCATTTCGTTTTTTTGGGTTGAAGTGACTGTGATAGTAGGGGTAGCCGGCCTCACATAATACAGGTGAAGCCTGGCTGGCTTCCCCAATACCGTGTGTAATGGCTGCCTCTGTGAGTCTCATTTTGGCCAATGTATGAAATGTTTTGTGTAACCCTCTCCAGAAAAGAGCTATAATCACTGTGTGATGTCTGGAAGGGGGAAAACCTGTAGGAATTGGGGGAAAGTGGACTGTAACACTAAAAGTGCACTTTTATTCCCCCTGTTAGAATGCAGCATGTTCCCCATACAGTTAGTAACACTGCCAGTAATGTGATTTATGTTGTAAGCATTTCTCTGCAGGCAGACCCGGTAATTCACTTGGCTGAGCTGCCTGCATAGAAATTGGGGATGGCTAAGTGCCGGGACAAATGGTGAGCAAGGAAGGGCTGATTACCAGGCCCGGGCATGGGCTCTCATTGGGATAGATCCTTTGTTTATTTATTTATAAAAACGTGTTACCAGGAAGTAATACACTGAGAGTTACCGCTCGATTTCACGTATGTCCAGGGCACAGAGTTATGACGACAAATACATGGTTACAAATACAGAGTGAAAAGGGTTATACAGTACATTATACACAAGACATTGCATGCACAGTTCTCTGCAGATACTGAGACGCCTACCCAGCAGGAGGTAATAGGGCTGGCCAAAGTGAGTGTAACGGACGTGCTCGCCACAAACCGGGACCGGACCGCGGGGCTGTGGTGGGGATGTGAATACACCGACCTTAGACCACGAAGCCGGTTCAGGATTGCGCAGTCCGTAGTCAATCGTAGCAGGGTCAGGGTTGGAGATGGTAGAGTAGTCGATATCCAGGCTGGAGTTCGGCAACAAGGAATCAGGTGCGCAGCGCTTCAGCGTAGCAGCAGCACTGCGGGAATGTCCTCTGCGTGAGGAGCGGGAGCGGCCCATAACGAAGGCCTCTGCAAGGGAGGTGTCACGGTTGTGCTCGCCATAAACCGGGGCCGGACCGCGTGGCTGAGGTGGGGTTATGAAATCACCGACCTTAGACTGCGTAGACTGGTCTGGAGTGCGAAGTTCATAGTAAAACAGGCCGGGTTCAGGACTGGAGAAAACAGCGTAGTCGTTGGACGAGCCAGAGTCGGGGTAGAAGATATCCGGGTAGTCATAGTCCAAGCAGAGAGTCGGCAACAGGAAATCAAGCTGGTCCTTTTGCTTCAGCGCAATCGCTGCAGGTCGGGAACGAGGTTTTCGCGAGTGGTGTCCACGGACCATGGCGCCAGTCTAGGAGAGGGAAGAGTGACCGGAGAGGGCACACCACCAGGCAGCACTGGTAACCCCGAGCTTCAGCGCAAAAGTACATGCCAGCCTCTAAGAACCAGGAACTCAGGAACTCAGCGTAGCAGCAGCAGGCCTGGAGGAAACTGGAACGAGTACAATGAACTAGAACAAAAACAGAGATCAGTAACGAGAGATAACAAGCCAGGAGGCTTGTAGCAAAACACAGGAAACATCCAAGAAGGATTATGCTCGGCAGAGAAGCATTGTGGAAATGTAGTATTTAAAGGCCAGCGGGCCAATCCCAGGAGGAGGGTGTGAGGGCACTGCTCTAATGACTGAGTACAAGGCTAGGTTGCAGTGATAGCCCGCACACAGCTGCTGTTGATTGCATAGAGGGAATTTAGTGAGAACAACAGCACCCTGCAAGGCTACGAGAAAATCCAGGAGTGGATTCCTCACAGAAGGAATGCAGCAGGCCTCAGGAATCAGGAAGCTGAAGGTTAATGCTGGAGATTCAGCGCTTCAGCACAGGAACCAGGACACGGCCTCTGTAATGTAAATATACAGCAGGCCCCAGGGACCAGACCTCTGCAGGGAGAGAAGGTAGCAGGCCTCAGGGAACAGGAAGCTGAAGGATTGCGCTGGGTGCAGGACACATCATCTGCAATGGAGATATACAGCAGGCCCCAGGAACAGGGAACAGGAACCAGGAGCAAGGAACAGGGAACAGGAACCAGATCTAGGAACTAGTACCAATAATACAAGAACAGGATGGCCAAACAGGTAGCTTGTGGCAAACACAGTTACATCCTATGAGAAAGGACTATGCTCCACACTGAGGCAGTGTGAGAGAATAGTATAAGAAGGCCAGCGGGCCAATCCCAGGAGAGGGGTGTGAAGGCATTCCTCCAATGAGAGAGCACCGAGGCAGGACTGCAGTAATTGCCAGCACATGTGAGGGGAGGTTGTCTAGAAACAGCACAGTTCTGTAAGGAAAAGGTTTCCACCAAACCCAGGAACGGATTCCTTACAGGGAACCATTCCTCACAGTCTGAGCCGTGTAAGCACAATCCCCATTGGCAAGTTCGAATTTGACGCTGGCCAGCAGCTGTCATTATGGGGCGGTCCTAAGTGCCTAGGCCGGCCCTCTCCTCTGATTGGGGCAGCCGGGGCGAGCCCGCGTCCTCTGATTGGCTGCACCGTCACTATCCGCGCCCTGATTGGCCGGTGCGTCCTGCTCCATATTAAGTATTGCCACCGAGGGCTATGTAAGGAGCGCGGACGATCTGAGAACCAGAAAATCTTGGGAACTGATCGGAGACACGGCTGGCGGGAGATTCAAAAGTGCTGTGTGTGAAACAGCGCTGTGCTCGGCAAAGATGCGCCGGAGAAGCCGGGAGAAGGAGCCGGTCAGGGCAAGCCTACTGAAGCAGGCCCCTGCACCTTGTTGAGGTTAGTTTCTTGCCACTCAGACCCCCAGCTGGTGAGTGTGTCACTGTGATTGTGTATTTTGTGCGTTTTGCTGGTTCGCCAGAATGAACTTTCGTTTATTCAATTATTGTGTCCTGTCCGGTGATAGTAATCCCGGTGGTAAGGGTGTTAAAAGTGCTGGTCCCCCGTGACAGTGATGTCATCTTAAAGGGGGGGGGGGAAGCATATCCTTTCTGTTTGGCTGGCTTCTCTTCCTTTTTGATGACCTCACATCCTGAGAGAAAAAAAAGGGAACCTGTCACATGGTACAGCAGCCAATCGGATTGGGGGTGTACCATTTGACACTCAAATATGACGTTAAAGGCCTTATATAAGGCCTGTCCCATCTCATTGGAGCCCTAGAAGATGACAGGACAACATCTGCCCCTCCCCCCCATTTGGATTACAATGAAGACAAGAAAGAAGAAAAGACGGAAGAATTTTCTGGCAACGTCTCTTCAATCAACATATGATCATGGACTTCTTCGCCTCGGCTGTTTGAGGGGCATTGCGTCGTGGGTGAAGAGTTTGTTCTCGCGTTGGATTCGGAGGGTGAAGACATCAAAAGTAAGAAACACATGGATTGTATTTTATTTAATTGTGTGGTTATTTTTTTTGGAGGATGCCCATTGGCTGACAATGTGCTTATCTTTACCCATTTCTGGCTATAGATAAGCACAGTGACAAGCAATGCATTTTTTTTGACAAATGCTTGTTTTTATTTCATTGTAATGTATTGTATTTTGTGTTATGTGTGTTTTTTTTAGGTTGCCCATCCATTGTCAATGTGGCAATCCATGCCCATGTCATGGTTTTATTGTGAAATACTTGTTTATATTTAAATGTCATGTGTTTTATTTTGTGGCTGGTTTTTTTTTGCGTGCTCATTCATTGCCATAGTGGCAAACCATGCACATATTATGGGCATGGTTTGCCACTGTGTCAATCAATTGGTTTATTGTCATTTTTAAACATTGAATTGTAATGTATTTTATTTAGTGCTTGTTTTTTTTATTGGTATCTTGCCCATTCATTGCCATAGTGTCAAACCATGGCCATATTATGGGCATGGTTTACAACTATGCCAATCAATGGGTAGAAGGGGTAGTTGCCCTGGTGAGGGTGGTTAGGCCTACCGTGTGGGTAGCAAAGGGACAGGGGTTAACCCCTCAATTGCTAAATTGTTAAAAACCGCTAAGGTGATTAAGGGGTTAGTGGCCAGTAGTTTGTCTTCTTTATTGTAATGTTGCTGCCCACTGAGGATGGGGAGGAAAACGAGGAGGGCCTTCATCCTTGCAGGGGTAAGTGCAACTTTAATTTACTTTATGCTGGCTTGATAATGTTGTATTTTTAATGGGCAAATGTGCAATTATCCAGATCTGGATAATAGGGATTTTGCCCATTACTATGTGTGTGTGTATGTGTGGGGGGGGGGGGGGGGCTGTTGGGAGTAGAGGGGGTGGGTAGTAGGGTTCCCATTTATTTCCATTGGGTTTATCTTTTCTCCAACTGAGGGCCTTGAAAAAATACAATCTAATGGCCTAACCCCTTAATCATTTTAGTGATTAATAACCACTATAGTAATTAAGGGGTTAACCCACCCTCTCCCGCTACCCACCAGGGAGGCCTAACCACCCACCCAAAGGGCACTATGCCCCCCTTTACCCATTGATTGACACAGTAGTACCTCATACCCATATAATATGGGCATGATAAGCCCACATATACCACAAAAACTAAAGAAATAAAAAGCCTAATAGTGCACATGAATAAAATGTATCTATCACCATAACAGCAAAATAATTCAAATTATGTTATTCCAAAGAATACAAATAAATAAACACCTATCCAACCAATTCCACATAAAATCACTAGCCAACAAATCAATTAAATAAATAAAACCACTAGCTAACAAAACAATGAATTCATTTAAACCGCTAACCAACCCTAAAATGCACTAAAAAACAAGCCATCAAAATTCCAAACAATTCAATCAAAACAATAATGATAGAACGTCTCCTCTATTTGTCACTCAGTTTAGTCGGCAGGCTGAACAGATACGTTCTATCATTTACAAATATTGGGGGACCCTTACTCTTGATAAAGACCTATATAGTTCAGTTAACCAGGGTCCAGCCATTAAATTTAGGAAATCCAAATCCTTATCTAATTATCTTTCTCCAAGTTTGTTTAACTCTATGGAGCCCAAAAAATCTGACAAGTTAAAAGGTTTCTTTAGGTGTGGAAAATGTTGTATTTGTTGTTATGCGAAACCCATCAAATCCATTAAGATTATTTATTCTAGAAGGAATTATATAATCCCATCCTTTATTAATTGTGATTCTCAATTTGCTATATACTGTACTATATTACTTGTGGCTGTGACCATGGGTATGTGGGACGTACTATACGTCCTGTTAAAAACAGAATTATGGAGCATATTCGTTCCATAAAAAGAAAAGATCCTACGTTAACAGTTTCTAAACATTTCACTGATTGTCCTTTGGGCAGTCTATCAAACTTTCATTTTTCAGTTGTAGAACACGTGTCTATGCCCGTGAGATGTTTTGGATCCACTCTTTAAATACATTATTTCCTGCAGGAATTAATACAGAATGGGATTTAAAACATTTTCTATTAATATTTTTTGCTTGCTATTCTTCTGCTTTATATTATTGACTGATTTTTTGATCATTAAGATATTTACTCAAATTCCTGATCTGCTTTCCATATGATCATATAAGATATATATATATATATATATATATATATATATATATATATATATATATATATATTGTGTCTGACAGTTCCTTTTAGCCTTCATTATTATTATTATTTTCATTCATTTCTTTATTTTTTCATGTGTTTCTCTAGCATATTATGTTCTATACATGTGCCCCGATTATTTTAAACTTTGGCAGATTTCTTACCTGAGATCAAATTTATTATGTCTTCAGTGAGATGGATATGAATATATGGTTTATATTCTGCTATATTGCATCAAGTTAACGAGTTAATGAGTTAGGTACATATTGATTGTTTATTACAGATTTGAACGTATGTATTTCAATGCTTCCACAGTTGATATTTATGTGTTATTGATTTTTTTTTAATTTTCTTGGTCTTTGTTATTGCATTTTTACCTGTTCATTATCTCTTTGTGGATCTTTTCCCTCTGAGCATTACGCCCCTTTCCTGTGTTTCATTTTCACAGGGGATGTGTGTACTGGGGGGTTGTTTTTACCTGGGCACAGGTAGGCGGTGCTTTTGAGGGTGTTGACCATATAAGAGTTTGTTTGAGACTATTGAAACTACTCTTTGATAAAGCGCACCATGCGAGAAACGCGTCAGAGGTTTCTCTTTTAAATAGTTTATGTCCCAATAAATGTTTGTTATTTTTTCATTTTGGCCTCCAGTTCTCTTTTTTCATTGCTGTGCTCCTAGTTTTTCCCCTGTTCATCTGTTCCTGTTACCCATATAATATGGGCATGATAAGCCCACATATACCACAACAGCTAATGAAATAAAAAGCCTAATTGTGCACATGAATAAAATGTATCTCTCACCATAACAGCAAAATAATTCAAATTATGTTATTCCAAAGAATACAAATAAATAAACACCTATCCAACCAATTCGATAAAAGCACTAGCCAACAAATCAATTAAATAAATAAAACCACTAGCTAACAAAACAATTAATTCATTTAAACCGCTAACCAACCCTAAAATGCACTAAAAAACAAGCCATCCAAATTCCAAACAATTCAATCAAAACAATAAACAGAAATAGCAAAAATAGCAATCAATTCAAAACAAGCATTTGCCAAAAAATGCATTGCCTGTCACTGTGTTTATCTGTACCCTAAAGGGGCACAGACGAAAACATTAGCAGTCAATGGGCAATGAAAAACATAAAAAAAAATAAAAAATACAATAATAAAACCTTACATACATTCAATATTTATCTTACCTTTTAGAAGTCTTCCCCCTCCGAATCCCGGCGTATGAGGAAGCTCTTGTCCCGCGACGTCATCACCTGCAATCCGTCACCATCCGCCTTGAAGAACAGCATCAGGTACCAAAACCTTCTTTCTTTCATCTTCTTTCTCCTTCTTCTTTCTTCATCTGTCTTTATTTTCTTCTTTTATTTAATCGTCTATATATTTTTTTTCACTCCAAAACCCCCCCCCATGGTAAATCCAAAACGGATGTTGCCACGTCGAGATCTTCTGCTTCAATGAGACGTACTGCACAGGCCTTATATAGGGCCTCTGATGTCACATTTTAGGGTCATATGGTATTGCTCCAATCCGATTGGATGCTGTATCATGTGACGTCTTTTTTTTAAGGATGTGAAGTCATCTCCAAGGGAGGTACAGTACGTCACATTCTTAAAACGACATGGCTATATCACATGTTATCACAGCCAATGGGATTGAAGACAATCCCATTTGTTCCTGTACCATGTGATATGTTCCATTAGTTAAAAGGATGTGACATCACTTTAAGGGAGGATGTCAAATCCTTTTTAGAATGGAACATATCACATGGTAAACTCCCGGCATCAATTCGATGCAGGAAAAAAGCATTTTTTTTACATGTCCTCTCTCGCCGCCTTCTCTGTGCAGCGTCTCCCCAGCCTCACGCCAACTTTTCCTGGCGTGAGGATTTGGGGAGAAACTCGCCATTCTAGAGCCACGATTAGCCTGGATAAACTAATCGAGGCTACTAGAATTGCACACGTTTCCACACCTGCCGATAAGGGGCTTATCATCGCTTACCCGGAGATGTGTTTTGGACAGCAGAAATTGGCGATTCATGCCTTTATCGCCCACTTATCGAGGCTTACTGAATAGAAGTAGGCATTTTGGCTGAAAAGGCCTCGATAAGTGGCTTATCGAGGCTTATAGAATAGGACCTTATGTGTCACTGTCCCCTGTCCCCTCCCTCTGTCACAATCACTGTCACCTCTGTATGTGTCAATATACCTTCTCCTCCCCCTGTGTCACTGTCACCAATCTGTTTCACTGCCCCCTCTCCTCCCCTCTGTCCCTATTCCCTCTTGTCCCCCTTTGTCACTGTCACCTCTCTGTGTGTCACTGACTTCTTTCCTCTCCCCTCCTTCTTTCACTTTCACCTCTGTGTGTCACTGTCCCCTGTCCTCCCCCTTTACCACTGTGTCTGTAAGGGAGTAAAGGAGTTAACTTACTCCCTTTGCAAGGATAAGGAAACTACAAACTGGTGTCTGGGTTCCTTCCTGAGCTTTTTTCCAATTAACTCCTGATTGAACAGGGTTGAAAAGGCCGGAAGTAGCTGCTTGTCAGAGTCTCTGTTAGAGTTCCCGTTCCTGTTCTGCAAGAGATGAGGCTCACAGAGGATTGCCTGTGGCCCAGGTGGGATTCACACCCAGCACCAAAGGAGCTCCAGGCCGCAGAGACTGAGGCTTCTGGTTCATCACTAGGTCCCCATTTTCTCCCTGGGATGATCATTTCTGTTATTATACAGTTTTCTGGATGCTGGATTCCCTTTTAAAGGATTTATACCGCTTTAAGCTTACTATGTGATGCACCAATTACCACATCTATACCATCGAGGGATTTGCCTGGGATCAGTGGGAATCCCGAAGCCCCGCATAAGAGAGAAGCCTGCACAGATATAGGGCAAGAGACTGCCTGGGAGCAGCAGGACTGATGTTCACCTGGAGAAACTGGAGACGCCGGACCAGTACCCTCCGATAAGGACTTAATACATATTATTCCCTGATATTTTTTATATGTTTGGGGCTGGTAACTACTTCAGCTAGCCAGCCGAGTAACTAGGGCCTGTACTGTTTAGTAAATCGCAGAAGGTGGATTAGGCTTTCATTTTATGCTTTGTGTTTTGCCTTAAAGGGACAGTGTGCCCAATGTTTTGTTGTGTTTGTGGAGAAATAAACCACTCAATGTTTTGGTACGGCCTAAAATGCATTGTGTGGACTCTACTGACATTGCCTACAGGCCACTCCATCACAGTGTCACACTCCCCTCTCCTTATCCTCTGTCACTCTTTCTCTCTCTGTGTATTCTTCACAGCAGTAACACACGGTAGATAAATACTTTGCATCCGCTGTACAAGCCCTAGAAGTGCCAGGCTCTATATCCCCTGTGCCATCCCCAGAAGTGCCAGGCTCTATATCCCCTGTGCCATCCCCAGAAGTGCCAGGCTTTATTTCCTATACCAGCCCTAGAAGTATCAGACTCTGTATTCCCTGCTCCAGCCCTAGAAGTGCCATGGTTTGTATCCCCCAAAGTAGCCATATAGGTGCCACACTCTGTATCCTCTGTACCAACCATATAAGGTCCAGGCCCTGTATTCCCTGTAGTAGCCCTAGAGGTGCCAGTCTCTTTATCTCTTTATCCCCTGTTCTAGCCCGTCATGTGTGAGGCTCTGTATCCCCTGTACCAATCCTAGAGTTGTTTGGCTGTATTTCCTGTACAAGCCATAGAGGCAATCACTCTGTATCCCTATCCCCCATGCAAGACCTAGAGGTGCCAGGTTTGGTATCCGCTGTGCCAGAGGTGTCAGGATTTGTGTTCCTTTTGCCAGCTCTAGAGGTGCCAGCCTCTGTGTCCCCTTTGCAAGCCCTAGAGATACCAGGCTATATGTTCCTGCACCAGCCTATACGTACCAGACCTTCTTCTCCTCTCCATCTCCTTTCAGATCAGCTATTTATCAACCAGCCCCCTCCTGAGCGACCGTGCACGGTTCCCTTCCTTTTTCAGGACTGTCCCCAGCGACGTCTTCCAGTCCCGAGGGCTGGCACAGCTGGTGTCCTACTTCAACTGGACATGGGTGGGCCTGGTGGCCGAGGACAATGACTATGGGCAGGAGGGCATCTTGGCCACCAAGATTGAGATACTGAGATCTGGGGCCTTTATAGCCTTCATCGAGTCCATACTGATAAGCCGGCCTGACCGCAATACACCCCACCTCTCGAGAGTCATCACAGAGTCAAATGCCAACACTGTGGATGAGACATTATATAGTGATGAAATAGAACATAATTGTGACCATATACGTGATCACATGTATGATATTCTATAAGGGGGTAGATTGCTGTTTTAATTAACGACTACACAAACCTGACCAATGGTAGCAGGATGTAAAGGAAACAGCAGCGGCAATACAAGGAGCATCACACCAGAATGCTGGTGTCTCTACACTTATTGAGTCCCAGCGGAGAAAGTGTGTCTAAGCAATAAATCCAATAGGACTTTCCAATGCAAAGTGTCTTGAATCTGTCTCCTCCTAATTTGGAGGCCAAGACAGACTCAATTCCTGTCCTGGAACAGGACTGTTTATTATTCTGTTTCCCTTTGCAGCTCTGACTGCCCGCCCGCCTTCTCCATTTTGGATGTCAGCTTTCCCTGCAGCTGTAACTCCCAGTGCATGTGGAAACTGCTACATTGTAGTTACATTCCCCTCTCCAGACTGTCAATAGCTGGTTGCCTTGACAACCTCTTGAATCCCCCCTAGCTAAGTGGAGTTTCCCATACTCCCCTATCTGTGTTCACAGTTAGCGCAGTCCAGTCCCGTTTCCTGTGTGACTAAGATCACACACTTCCTTTTCATCCACGCAGGCTGAGTGAGCACTTCTATTCTTACCCACTCCCTTGCAAAAGCAATTCGTTTTGACCTTCCCTCTACTACAAAGCAACAACACGTTTTAGTGTAAGTTGAGGATTTGGGTGATCTTACTGGAATAACCACTATATGTAGTGATGAACTTTGCGCCACCCGTGACGGAATTGTTACCAGATGTATTATTATTGTCAGCCGTATCTTTTCCAGTATGATGTTTATTTCTGGACTTAGGCCTATAGTTCTGATCTCTCAATGGCCCTCGCTTTGTTATATGAGCTATGAACGAAATCCACATCACCACCCTTCCTGGAGAAATGTCCCATCAATCGACGTCTCAAATTGAGTCTCAAAGATTATAATCTGATGAGCAGTTACGTCCGAGCCGGTTAAACTGACTCAGAGGGACGTTTCGGATCCACTTAGGGTGGTAACCGCAATCCGCATGCAGATAACTGTTCACTGCTACACCCATCAAGTGAACTTTGGTCAATATCACTTTATCTTCGGCGACCGATAGCACTAAATCCAGAATTAAAACTATCTCACCAGAGTCCATTTGGTGTGTACATTTAAGTCCTAGATTCTTGTTGTTGAAATCACAGAGAGCATGTTCGGGACTACCTTCCTCCCCATCCCAGATGATCAATATGTCATCAATGTAACAGCCATAGTACACCAGGCTCTCTTGCAGCCGTGCGTTGGTCCAGCTGTTGTTGGCTTCCCAAAACCCCATGAACTATAACTCCTCCTATTACCCCGTATAGCCACTCACTCTCATTATAACTCCTCCTATTACCCCATAAAACTGCTCCCGATAACTCCTCCTGTTACCCCATAAAACTGCTCCCTATAACTCCTCCTATTGCCCCATACAACTCCTCCTATTACGCCATATAACTGCTCTCTATAATTCCCCCTATTACTCCATATAACCGCTCCCTATAACTCCTCCTATTGCCCCATATACCCCCTCCCTATAACTCCTCCTATTACCCATTTAACCTCTCCCTATAACTGCTTCTATTGCCCCATAGAACCTCTCCCTATAACTCCTATTACCCCATATAACCGCTTCCTATAACTCCTCATATTACCCCATATAACCGCTCCCTATAACTCCTCCTATTGCCCCATATACCCCCTCCCTATAACTCCTCCTATTACCCATTTAACCTCTCCCTATAACTGCTTCTATTGCCCCATAGAACCTCTCCCTATAACTCTTCTTATCTGTACGTATAATGGTTCTCCAAATCTCTCACTGCCAAATCAGGACACAATATGTTGCTGCCTCTCATTGCTAGGGCCGTCACACTGACACTGCTGTCATGTGTCCCTCGTGGGAATGGATGAGCAGGAATATAGAGAGATGTGTATTTGGGATTAGCACTGATTCCCAGGGTGCTGTCATTTCCCTGATAAGATAATTAATGAGAGATGGTGTAATTAATATCTGCATTCCCTGGACATCTACACAACTTATAAAACTGACTTAAGGAGTCCATCTGTGTGTCACTGTCAGACTGAGGGGACACTATGTGTGTGACACTGACAGACTGAGGGGACACTATGTGTGTGACACTGACAGACTGAAAGAGCCCCTATCCCTGTGTGTATGTGATGGTGACAGACTGAGGGAGCCCCTCTCCTGTGTATGTGACACTGACAGACTGAGGGTCCCCTCTCCTGTGTGTGTGACACTGACAGACTGAGGGTCCCCTCTCCTGTGTGTGTGACACTGACAGACTGAGGGGTCCCCTCTCCCTGTGTGTATGTGACACTGACAGACTGAGAGAGCCCCTCTCCTGTGTGTGTGACACTGACAGACTGAGGGATCCCCTCTCCCTGTGTGTGTGTGATACTGACAGACTGAGGGAGCCACTCTCCCTTTGTGTGTTACACTGACAGACTGGGGGAGCCCCTCTCCTGTGTGTGTGTGACACTGACAGACTGAGGGATCCCCTCTCCTGTGTGTGTGTGTGACAGTGACAGACTGAGGGAGCCCCTCTGCCTGTGTGTGTAACACTGACAGACTGAGGGAGCCCCTCTCCTGTGTGTGTGACAGTGACAGAATGAGGGATCCCCTCTCCCTGTGTGTGTGACACTGACAGACTGAGGGAGCCCCTCTCCCTGTGTGTGTGACAGTGACAGACTGAGGGAGCACCTCTCCCTCTGTGTGTGACAGTGACAGATTGAGGGAGCCCCCCTCCCTGTGAGTGTGACAGTGACAGACTGAGGGTCCCCTCTCCCTGTGTGTGTGACAGTTACAGACTGAGGGTCCCCTGTCTCTGTGTGTGTGACAGTGACAGACTGAGGGAACCCCTCTCCCTGTGTGTGTGACACTGACAGACTGAGGGAGCCCCTCTCCCTGTGTGTGTGACAGTGACAGACTGAGGGAACCCCTCTCCCTGTGAGTGTGACAGTGACAGACTGAGGGTCCCCTCTCCCTGTGTGTGTGACAGTTACAGACTGAGGGTCCCCTCTCCCTGTGTGTGTGACACTGACAGACTGAGGGTCCCCTCTCCCTGTGTGTGTGACAGTGACAGACTGAGGGTCCCCTCTCCCTGTGTGTGTGACAGTGACAGACTGCAGGAGCCCCTCTCCCTGTGTGTGTGACAGTGACAGACTGAGGGTCCCCTCTCCCTGTGTGTATGACACTGACAGACTGAGGGATCCCCCCTCCCTGTGTGTGTGTTACAGTGACAGACTGAGGGAGCCCCTCTCCTGTGTGTGTGACAGTGACAGACTGAGGGTCCCCTCTCCCTGTGTGTGTGACAGTGACAGACTGAGGGAGCCCCTCTCCCTGTGTGTGTGACAGTGACAGACTGAGGGTCCCCTCTCCCTGTGAGTGTGACAGTGACAGACTGAGGGTCCCCTCTCCCTGTGTGTGTGACAGTGACAGACTGAGGGAGCCCCTCTCCCTGTGTGTGTGACAGTGACAGACTGAGGGTCCCCTCTCCCTGTGAGTGTGACAGTGACAGACTGAGGGTCCCCTCTCCCTGTGTGTGTGACAGTGACAGACTGAGGGAGCCCCTCTCCCTGTGTGTGTGACAGTAACAGACTGAGGGACCCCTCTCCCTGTTTGTGTGACACTGACAGACTGAGGGACCCCTCTCCCTGTGTGTGTGACAGTGACAGACTGAGGGAGCCCCTCTCCCTGTGAGTGTGACAGTGACAGACTGAGGGTCCCCTCTCCCTGTGAGTTAGAGATGAATCACAGACACAGACAGAGCTGCTGTTTATACAGAATTGGAAGATTGCTCCCCGTTATAATGTGGGGGTTATACACATTAGCTGTGGAAGTGTGTATGTGCTGGGGGTCAGGGAGAGGATGCAATCTGTCTGGTGGAAACATTAATGAATATCTGAGCGAGGCTGGAGACGTTATTATAGGGGGGACTTTTTATATTCATGTGGGCGTAAGCTACATCGAAAACTTTTTCACAAGCAAACCTGCAGATCTTATATGTCAGACGTAAGTTTTAAATGAATCCTACCATCTGTGTGGCTATCAGAGGCGACACTGTGAGCATGTGTGCATGTGTGACACTGACAGAAAAGGCCATCTCTACTGTGTGTGTGTGTGTGACACTGACAGACTGAGGGAGCCCCTCTCCCTGTGTGTGTGACAGTGACAGACTGAGGGAGCCCCTCTCCCTGTGTGTGTGACACTGACAGACTGAGGGAGCCCCTTTCCCTGTGTGTGTGACACTGACAGACTGAGGGTCCCCTCTCCCTGTGTGTGTCCCACTGACAGACTGAGGGAGCCCCTCTCCCTGTGTGTGTGACACTGACAGACTGAGGGAGCCCCTCTCCCTGTGTGTGTAACACTGACAGACTGAGGGAAGCCCCTCTCCCTGTGTGTGTGACACTGACAGACTGAGGGAGCCCCTCTCCCTGTGTATGTGACACTGACAGACTGAGGGAGCCCCTCTCCCTGTATGTGTGATAGTGATAGACTGAGGGAGTCCCTCTCCCTGTGTGTGTGACAGTGACACACTGAGGGAGCACCTCTCCCTGTGTGTGTGACACTGACAGACTGAGGGTCCCCTCTCCCTGTGTGTGTGACAGTGACAGTCTGAAGGAGCTCCTCTCCCTGTGTGTGCGTGTGACACTGACAGACTGAGGGAACCCCACTCCCTGTGTGTGTGACACTGACAGACTGAGGGAGCCCCTCTCCCTATGTGTGTGACAGTGACAGTCTGAAGGAGCCCCTCTCCCTGTGTGTGCGTGTGACACTGACAGACTGAGGGAGCCCCTCTCCTATGTGTTTGACACCAACATTACATGTAGGACACTCAAGTTGAGGAGACACTGTTTTTGCATGTGTGACACTGACAGATTGTGTGTGTGTGTGTGACTAACACTGTCTGTGACATTTCTTCCTCTTCCTCTAGGTTTGAATTCCAGAATTATCAGAGCATGCAAGCGATGATATTTGCTATAGAAGAGATTAACTCAAACCCCGACCTCCTCCCGAACATCTCTCTGGGCTTCCAGATATTTGACACCTGCACTGGCACAAGACGGGCAGCAGAAGGGACATTCTGGATCCTGTCGGGAGGACAAGGAAGCATCCCCAATTACCAACGTCACAAAGGGTCACCTCTAGCTGGTGTCATTGGAGACTCGGGGTCCTCACGCTCCATCATAATGGCCCAAATATTGGGACTGTACAGATACCCACAGGTAAGAGAACAAGAAGTGTCACTTCTTCATGTGTACAGAGCTCGCAAAACCTCACAGGTCTCTTGTTTACATGTACTGTTTTCCAATTTTTTTTTTTGGATGTCGTGTTCTTGGAAGGGAGGGGAAAGGGACAACCACATCACGCACACACACAGCTGAATGAAAACGCTCGGCCCGATGACAAAGTAGGACACCTTTGTCCCTGTCCATTTTCTTAATCTGCTGCCCGGCTTGGTGGCCTTGAAGGCGATGACAACTGTAATGGTTTTGGCCAAGACACAGGAGATACAGAGGGCAAAGACGATGCCGAATGCCACCTGTCGCAGAAGACATTTCTCAGGCTGCGGGTAGCCGATGAAAGCCAAAGAACAGAGGAAGCAGAGGGACAGGGACACCAAGAGTAGACAACTGAGGAACCAGTTGTTGGCACGAACAATGGGCGTTGTCCTGTGGCAGATGAAAACTCCCAGAATGCCAATAGGAAATATTGAAGAAGAGAGGGAAATGGCTGCTAAGTTGATTCCCAGTGAATCTTTGTAGGAGAGGAACTGTATGGTCTTTGGTAGACACCTGTCATGTTGAAGACTCGGCCACGTGTCCCAGGAACATCTGTGACACTCCACAGCATCTGGAAGAGACACTGATGTTAACCTTTGCCATCAATAACATGACTTTTGCCAAAATACCTGTGACCTTCTTACCTGTTTGGTTGGAAATCTCTCCTTGGGGACATGGGACACACTCAAAACAACAGGCAGGTTTTCCTGGTATGGCCATCTTCCTAAACCCCGAGGGACAACTTGGGCTACAGACCGAGAGAGGAACCTATGGGAGATTCAATGGAATAAATATATAAATTAAGTTCAAAGTTCTATTGTACATGGTTTCATATCTCTCTCTCTCTCTCTCTCTCTCTCTCTCTCTCTCTCTCTCTCTCTCTCTCTCTCTCTCTCTCTCTCTCTCTCTCTCTCTCTCTCTCTCTCTCTCTCACCATCCCAATGCACTATGCACGTAACACACAAAACTCTGTTGTAGCAAAATGTGTCCAAAAATGTAAATTACTCTCTATAGAGCCTAAAACATTATTTATTAAGATTAGTTTAATATCTATAATAAATACATTGCTGTAGATAACAGTAAAGATTATTACAAGAACATACAGTTATAATAAATGCAGAACAGTTTCTGAAAATAAAAGGATAAACCAACAGAAATGTGTATACAGTATGTTATGATACGTTACAGGTCTTCCCCAGGGAAGTCACTAGAGTAGAAGATGAAAATTCACGTGTTTGAGCCCAAAACACACCTCTTGTTGAATTCTGGTTTTCATATTACCTGGGTGAGACTTTTGCATCATTTCGTCCCCATCGACACACCATAAGACCCCCCACCCTGTCGTAAATCGTCTCTCCTGACATTTTTATTACTTAGAGGAACCCCCCCCCCAATTCTTCTGACGTTTAAAAGTCTGCCTGAATATAGAACCAGAGTCATAACTTTATTTCCCCAATACTGAGACGGGCGTGAGTCATATCGATAGTTTCAGGTGAGTTTGCTGAATGTAACGAGACTCATTTTGGCCGATGTGCTCCTATGTTTGAGTGACAAATGGATATCTGTTCGTTGGCCACAACCTAACCTGCAAGCGCCTGGCCTCACTGCATCAGTCTCCTCGCAATGATGACAAAAATCTAAACGTTATTCTTTAGAGTAGAAGTCATCGCCACAGATCCTCACTTTTAATAAATGGATTCTTGTGTGGAATAATTTCATAGCCACGTCCCCTGATCCTTGCAGAACCCTCCAGAGAATATCTTTGCAGGCAGCAGAAAGCAAGCAGGCAGCAGGTATCAGAAAGCAAGCAGGCAGTCAGCAGGCAGCAGGAAGGCAACAAGCAGCAGGCAGGTGGCAGGCAGCAGGCGCCAGCAGGTAGCAGTAGGTAGCAGGCAGCAGGTGGTAGCTGTAGGTAGCAGGCAACAGGAGGCAGCAGGAGGTAGCAGGTGGCAGCAGGAGGTAGCAGGCGGCAGCAGGCAGCAGTAGGTAGCAGCAGGTAGCAGGCAGCAGGAGATAGCAGGCAGCAGGTAGCAATAAGTAGCAGGTGGCACCAGGTAGCAGTAGGTAGCAGGTGGCAGCAGGTAGCAGTAGGTAGCAGGTAGCAGTAGGTAGCAGGTGGCACCAGGTAGCAGTAGGTAGCAGGTGGCAGCAGGTAGCAGGCGGCAGCAGGTAGCAGTAGGTAGCAGGTGGCAGCAGGTGGCAGCAGGTAGCAGGTGGCAGCAGGTAGCAGGCAGCAGCAGGTAGCAGTAGGTAGCAGGCGGCAGCAGGTAGCAGTAGGTAGCAGGTGGCAGCAGGTAGCAGTAGGTAGCAGATGGCAGCAGGTAGCAGTAGGTAGCAGGTAGCAGATGGCAACAGGTAGCAGTAGGTAGCAGAAGGCAGCAGGTAGCAGTAGGTAGCAGGCAGCAGGTGGCAGCAGGTAGCAGTAGGTAGCAGGTAACAGATGGCAGCAGGTAGCAGTAGGTAGCAGATGGCAGCAGGTAGCAGTAGTTAGCAGGCAACAGGAGGTAGCAGGAGGTAGTAGTGGGTAGCAGGCAGCAGGAGGTAGCAGTAGGTAGCAGGCAGCAGGAGGTAGCAGTAGGTATCAGGAAGCAGTAGGTAGCAGTAGGTAGCAGGCAGCAGGACGTAGCAGGAGGTAGCAGTAGGTAGCAGGTAGCAGTAGGTAGCAGGCGGCAGCAGGTAGCAGTAGGTAGCAGGTGGCACCAGGTAGCAGTAGGTAGCAGGCAGCAGGAGGTAGCAGTAGGTAGCAGGCAGCAGGAGGTAGCAGTAGGTAGCAGGCGGCAGCAGGTAGCAGTAGGTAGCAGGTGGCACCAGGTAGCAGTAGATAGCAGGCAGCAGGAGGTAGCAGTAGGTAGCAGGTGGCAGCAGGTAGCAGTAGGTATCAGGCGGCAGTAGGTAGCAGTAGGCGGCAGTAGGTAGCAGTAGGTAGCAGGTGGCAGCAGGTAGCAGTAGGTAGCACGTAGCAGTAGGTAGCAGGTAGCAGTAAGTAGCAGGATGTAGCAGGCAGCAGGAGGTAGCAGGCGGCAGCTTGAAGCAGCAGGTAGCAGTAGGTAGCAGTAGGTAGCAGGCGGCAGCAGGTAGCAGTAGGTAGCAGGTGGCAGCAGCTAGCAGTAGTTAGCAGTAGGTATCAGGTAGTAGCAGGTAGCAGCAGGTAGAAGGTGGCAGTAGGTAGCAGGGGGTAGCAGGTGGCATCAGGTAGCAGTAGGTAGCAGGTGGTAGCAGGTAGCAGTAGGTAGCAGGTGCCAGGCTATGTACCCCCTGTACCAGCCCTAGGCTCTGTATCCCCTGTACCAGCCCTAGACATGCCAGGCTGTGTATCCCCTTGTACCAGTCATAGACATGCCAGGCTATGTACCCCCTGTACCTGCCCTAGACATGCCAGGCTGTGTATCCCCTGTACCAGCCCTAGACATGCCAGGCTATGTACCCCCTGTACCAGCCCTAGACATGCCAGGATCTGTACCCCCTGTACCAGCCCTAGGCTCTGTATCCCCTGTACCAGCCCTAGGCTCTGTATCCCCTGTACCAGCCCTAGACATGCCAGGCTATGTACCCCCTGTTCCAGCCCTAGACATGCCAGGCTATGTACCCCCTGTACCTGCCCTAGACATGCCAGGCTGTGTATCCCCTGTACCTGCCCTAGACATGCCAGGATCTGTACCCCCCTGTACCAGCCCTAGGCTCTGTATCCCCTGTACCAGCCCTAGACATGCCAGGCTCTGTATCCCTGTACCAGCCTTAGACATGCCAGGCTATGTACCCCCTGTACCAGCCCTAGACATGCCAGGCTCTGTATCCCTGTACCAGCCTTAGACATGCCAGGCTATGTACCCCCTGTACCAGCCCTAGACATGCCAGGCTATGTATCCCCTGTACCAGCCCTAGACATGCCAGGCTCTGTACCCCATGTACCAGCCCTAGACACGCCAGGCTATGTACCCCCTGTACCAGTCCTAGACATGCCAGGCTCTGTATCCCCTGTACCAGCCCTAGACATGCCAGGCTCTGTACCCCCTGTACCAGTCCTAGACATGCCAGGCTCTGTATCCCCTGTACCAGCCCTAGACATGCCAGGCTCGTACCCCATGTACCAGCCCTAGACATGCCAGGCTATGTACCCCCTGTACCAGTCCTAGACATGCCAGGCTCTGTATCCCCTGTACCAGCCCTAAACATGCCAGGCTCTGTATCCCCCTGTACCAGTCCTAGACATGCCAGGCTGTGTATCCCCTGTACCTGCCCTAGACATGCCAGGCTATGTACCCCCTGTACCAGCCCTAGACATGCCAGGATCTGTACCCCCCTGTACCAGCCCTAGGCTCTGTATCCCCTGTACCAGCCCTAGACATGCCAGGCTCTGTATCCCTGTACCAGCCTTAGACATGCCAGGCTATGTACCCCCTGTACCAGCCCTAGACATGCCAGGCTCTGTATCCCTGTACCAGTCCTAGACATGCCAGGCTCTGTACCCCCTGTACCAGTCCTAGACATGCCAGGCTCTGTATCCCCTGTACCAGCCCTAGACATGCCAGGCTGTGTATCCCCATGTACCAGCCCTAGACATGCCAGGCTCTGTATCCCCTGTACCAGCCCTAGACATGCCAGGCTATGTACCCCCTGTACCAGTCCTAGACATGCCAGGCTATGTACCCCCTGTACCAGTCCTAGACATGCCAGGCTATGTACCCCCTGTACCAGTCCTAGACATGCCAGGCTGTGTATCCCCCTGTACCAGTCCTAGACATGCCAGGCTGTGTACCCCCTGTACCAGCCCTAGACATGCCGGGCTATGTACCCCCTGTACCAGCCCTAGACATGCCAGGCTGTGTACCCCCTGTACCAGCCCTAGACATGCCAGGCTGTGTATCCCCTGTACCAGCCCTAGACATGCCAGGCTCTGTATCCCCTGTACCAGCCCTAGACATGCCAGGCTCTGTATCCCCTGTACCAGCCTTAGACATGCCAGGCTATGTACCCCCTGTACCAGCCCTAGACATGCCAGGCTCTGTATCCCCTGTGCCAGCCCTAGACATGCCAGGATCTGTATCCCATGTACCAGCCCTAGACATGCCAGGATCTGTATCCCCTGTACCAGCCCTAGACATGCCAGGATCTGTATCCCCTGTACCAGCCCTAGACATGCCAGGCTATGTACCCCCTGTACCAGCCCTAGACATGCCAGGCTGTGTACCCCCTGTACCAGCCCTAGACATGCCAGGCTGTGTATCCCCTGTACCAGCCCTAGACATGCCAGGATCTGTATCCCCTGTACCAGCCCTAGACATGCCAGGCTCTGTATCCCCTGTACCAGCCTTAGACATGCCAGGCTATGTACCCCCTGTACCGGTCCTAGACATGCCAGGCTCTGTACCCCATGTACCAGCCCTAGACACGCCAGGCTATGTACCCCCTGTACCAGTCCTAGACATGCCAGGCTCTGTATCCCCTGTACCAGCCCTAGACATGCCAGGCTCTGTACCCCCTGTACCAGTCCTAGACATGCCAGGCTCTGTATCCCCTGTACCAGCCCTAGACATGCCAGGCTCGTACCCCATGTACCAGCCCTAGACATGCCAGGCTATGTACCCCCTGTACCAGTCCTAGACATGCCAGGCTCTGTATCCCCTGTACCAGCCCTAAACATGCCAGGCTCTGTATCCCCCTGTACCAGTCCTAGACATGCCAGGCTGTGTATCCCCTGTACCTGCCCTAGACATGCCAGGCTATGTACCCCCTGTACCAGCCCTAGACATGCCAGGATCTGTACCCCCCTGTACCAGCCCTAGGCTCTGTATCCCCTGTACCAGCCCTAGACATGCCAGGCTCTGTATCCCTGTACCAGCCTTAGACATGCCAGGCTATGTACCCCCTGTACCAGCCCTAGACATGCCAGGCTCTGTATCCCTGTACCAGTCCTAGACATGCCAGGCTCTGTACCCCCTGTACCAGTCCTAGACATGCCAGGCTCTGTATCCCCTGTACCAGCCCTAGACATGCCAGGCTGTGTATCCCCATGTACCAGCCCTAGACATGCCAGGCTCTGTATCCCTTGTACCAGCCCTAGACATGCCAGGCTATGTACCCCCTGTACCAGTCCTAGACATGCCAGGCTATGTACCCCCTGTACCAGTCCTAGACATGCCAGGCTATGTACCCCCTGTACCAGTCCTAGACATGCCAGGCTGTGTATCCCCCTGTACCAGTCCTAGACATGCCAGGCTGTGTACCCCCTGTACCAGCCCTAGACATGCCGGGCTATGTACCCCCTGTACCAGCCCTAGACATGCCAGGCTGTGTACCCCCTGTACCAGCCCTAGACATGCCAGGCTGTGTATCCCCTGTACCAGCCCTAGACATGCCAGGCTCTGTATCCCCTGTACCAGCCCTAGACATGCCAGGCTCTGTATCCCCTGTACCAGCCTTAGACATGCCAGGCTATGTACCCCCTGTACCAGCCCTAGACATGCCAGGCTATGTACCCCCTGTACCAGCCCTAGACATGCCAGGATCTGTATCCCATGTACCAGCCCTAGACATGCCAGGATCTGTATCCCCTGTACCAGCCCTAGACATGCCAGGATCTGTATCCCCTGTACCAGCCCTAGACATGCCAGGCTATGTACCCCCTGTACCAGCCCTAGACATGCCAGGCTGTGTACCCCCTGTACCAGCCCTAGACATGCCAGGCTGTGTATCCCCTGTACCAGCCCTAGACATGCCAGGATCTGTATCCCCTGTACCAGCCCTAGACATGCCAGGCTCTGTATCCCCTGTACCAGCCTTAGACATGCCAGGCTATGTACCCCCTGTACCGGTCCTAGACATGCCAGACTGTGTACCCCCTGTACCAGCCCTAGACATGCCAGGCTCTGTATCCCCTGTACCAGCCTTAGACATGCCAGGCTGTGTATCCCCTGTACCAGCCTTAGACATGCCATACTCTGTGTTCCTGTACAAGCTCTAGATTTGTTTCCCATGTACCACCCTATAGATTCCTGGTTCAACACTCCACCTTGTTCTCTCCATCTCCTTTCAGATCAGCTACTTCGCAACCAGCTCCCTCCTGAGCGACCGTACACGCTTTCCTTCCTTTTTCAGGACTGTCCCCAGTGACGTCTTCCAGTCCCGAGGGCTGGCACAGCTGGTGTCCTACTTCAACTGGACATGGGTGGGACTGTTGGCTGTGGACAATGACTATGGGCAGGAGGGCATATTGGCTACCAAGATGGAGATACTGAGAGCTGGGGCCTGCGTGGCCTTTATCGACTCTATAATGATAAGCCGAGCAGACAGCAATGCCCCCCACCTCTCGAGGGTTATCGCAGAGTCAAATGCCAACGTTGTGGTTGTCTTCTCCAGTTACATAAGTTTTCTCCCGGTGGTAGAAGAGCTCTTGAAGCGCAACATCACGGGGAAGATCTGGGTGGCAAGTGAATCGTGGTCAACTTCATCCCTGCTCTCCAAGGAGCGATACTGGGCTGTCCTACGGGGCACCATTGGCTTTACCCTACACAGTGGGTACATTCCTGGTTTCAGAGATTTCCTTAATGCCGGCCACCCCCAAAAGACTCCAGATGACAGCTTTATGATGGAGTTTTGGGAGCAGAACTTTGGCTGCAACTGGGTGAAACCAGAGACCCAAATTCCCAATGGCACCAGACACTGCACAGGTCAGGAGTTTATTGGGAGCACCTTCAGCAGTTTCAATGTTCTGGGGGGGACCTACAATGTCTACATTGCAGTTTACGCATTGGCCTGGGCTCTGCAGGACGTCCTAACTCATAAACAAATGGTCTGCCCTAAATCGAGTGGGAGATGCACTGAGACTTTGGCTTTCCATCCATGGGAGGTATCTTCACCCATCTTCTCTTTGGTGTTTGTAGAATTCGATCCTACTTTGAGATATTAACAGGATCAGCAGCTCCTCTCGCTAATGGGATAAGATGCAGGCCATACCTGTATGTTAGCAACATCAGCTGCATTTCTCTCTATGGGATAAGAGGGCGTCCCACAAATGAGATACCTATAAGATGATAGGTTTAGTGGGGTCTCTCTTTGATGGGATAAGAGGGTGTCTCTAGTGGTGAATTCCTATAATTTAACAAGGTCAGCAGTTGTCTCATTCACCCTGACCCTATAAACTTACAGACGATGCTCATACTGTATATTACATCAGAGAAACCCGCACTATGGAAACACTATTAACTTATAGAATCGTGTTTGTAAGTCGCCCTTTTATCCCATCACAAGGAGGCTCCTCTGATCCTATTAACTTCCTCTTAGGTTCTGCACTCTCTGAAGTCCGTCCGATTCCGGACTAAAGAAGACAAAGACGTGTATTTCGACCCCACCGGGGACATCCTGGCTCTGTACGACATCGTCAACTGGCAAATGAGTTCCTCGGGAACCATACGGCACGTGAAGGTCGGGAGTTACGATGTAAGTGCTGGGCCGGGGCGCACATTCGTGGTGAACACCAGCGCCATCCAGTGGGCAGCGGGGGATACACAGGTACGGGCAGAACACCGCACTAAGCACACTCAGTCTCTCCTCTCTCTGTATATACAGATGACAGATAGCTCAGTTTCTCATCTCTCTGTATATACAGGTGATAGCTCAGTATCTCCTCTCTCTGTATATACAGGTGAGAGATAGCTCAGTCTATCATCTCTCTGTATATACAGGTGATAAATAGCTCAGTCTTTCCTCTCTCTGTATATACAGGAAAATGAGAATTCAGTCTTTACATCTATTCACTCCTATCTCTGTATATACAGGTGAATATAAGCTCTGTCTCCATCCTCCCCGCTCTCTCCAGGTCCCTCTCTCCATCTGCAGTCAGAGCTGTTCCCCTGGTTTCAGGAAGGCAGCTATAAGAGGGAAGCCTGTCTGCTGCTTCCTGTGTGTCCCCTGTCCCCAAGGAGAGATCTCCAACCACACAGGTGAGGGATGACCTTAGTTTCTTAAGGTCAATTCAAACTGTGGTCCATGTTTTCAAAGTAGCATCAAGTAGATCATTCTTGTGCTGATCGTTCAGTTTCAACAGAAACATCTCAATAACTTTGTGGAACCACAAGAACGTTTTCTGGAACCATTTATGACCCCAACCCGAACCATCCCAATCAATCCCTAATTCCTTTCTCACTCATTGCTGCTAATGGATCTCCCTTTCATTAAAGGCAGCTCATACTCTGCCCTCTTCTGTAGCGGGCACTCTACATTTTTTTAGGTCCTGTAAGACCAACTACGCATATTAAACAAAGAGTTTGTTCTGTATGGTAAGAGGAAAACGGTAGGTTAGGGGACTAACTCAGAATTACTTGGAAGTTCCTCCATCCTGTACGAGTAGAGGAACTGCAGTTGTACCTATTTATCTGCAAACATTTGGAGGATCTGGTAGCTACACCACTATTAAGAACATGATCCATGTGACAGGACCATGCGGTGACAGCAGGAGAGGGTGTATGAGAAGAGCAGGGATATAACATGGCGTTCTTGTGTCAGACTGAGTGTCTTTGGCAGCAATGTGTCCCCAGTGTTAGAAGTATCTGCAGCTCGATCATTCAGTTCCATTGTATTTTCCCATTCCTGGGAAGAGCTAAAGATTATGGGAAATCTCATTGATGTCTTTGACACGTGGAACTTCCTGTACCACTAGTGACATCATCAGAGAGGCAATCTGGGGACTTCCTGTTTTCCACCTTCCAGAGTTCAATATGCCTTTAATTAAAGAGTACTTAAACCTTCTAGGGTCTCTTTTCTGCCCAAATCTTTAAGTCGCCTCTGTGAAGTATATTACTAACTTTATATTATGGTTCCATGATCAATACATTTACTCACACCCATGGCGATATACTAGAGACCACCGCACTCCCACTTCTTCCTTCTCTCTGTGGAAGTATTCCACTGCATCAACAATTCAATGATCTTTGTTCACAGATTCCTTACTTTTAATGTTTACTTTTCTTTGGTATGTGATTATTAATGTATCATACTTATATTCCCAATAATTGCCTCCCTATAACTCTTCCTCTAACTGTTCCAGTAACATCTCCCTAAAAGCCCTCCATTACCTGCTCCACAAACTGCTCTCTATAACTCCTCTCCAACTGCTCCTCTAACTGCTTCCTATAACGCCTCCCCTAAGTGTTTCTTTAACCATTCCCTACCACTTCTCCTCTATCTAGTTCTATAATAGTTCCATATAACTCTTCCCTTATCTGCTCTTATAACTCCTCCATATGTCTTCTCCGATAAATTACAAACTATATGTGCTCCACAAACCGAGAGATATGTTTTCTTCTCTTTCAGACTCCATTGACTGCCTTCGATGCCCGTGGGACCAGTTGCCCAGTGTCCAACAGGACAGATGCCTCCCAAAGACCATTGAGTTTCTGTCCTATGAAGAGTCCTTGGGTGCTGCTTTGGTAGCCACAAGTGTCACTTTTTCAATTATCCCATTTGCCCTCTTAGGGCTTTTCAGCCACTTCAGGGCCACACCCATTATCCGAGCCAACAACTTCTCTCTAAGTTGTCTTCTTCTGGTGTCCCTGTCACTCTGCTTCCTCTGCTCTTTGGCTTTCATAGGTTACCCCCAACCTGTGAAGTGTCTTCTTCGCCAGGTGACATTCGGCATGGTCTTTGCCCTGTGTGTCTCCTGTGTCCTTGCCAAAACCATCACCGTGGTGATCGCTTTCAATGCCACAAAGCCAGGCAGCAGCCTAAGGAAGTGGACAGGGACAAAGGTGTCCTACTTTGTCATCGGACTAAGTGTCCTTATTCAGCTGTGTGTGTGCCTCATGTGGCTGTCAAGCTCCCCTCCCTTCCCAGAACTCAACGTACAAACCCAACCAGGGATCATCATTGTTGAGTGTAATGAGGGCTCTCCCATCGCCTTCTGGTGCATGCTGGGATATCTCGGGCTCCTGGCCACCATCAGCTTCATCGTTGCCTTCCTGGCAAGGCGGCTCCCTGGCAACTTTAACGAGGCCAAGTTCATCACCTTCAGCATGCTGGCCTTCCTCAGTGTCTGGGTGTCCTATATCCCGGCCTCCCTCAGCGCCCGTGGTAAGTACACCGTGGCCATGGAGGTCTTCGCCATCCTGTCTTCCACCTGGGCTCTGATGGTCTGTATCTTTCTTCCCAAGTGCTTCCTCATCCTCTTCAGGCCACAGCTGAACACGAGAGACAATTTAATGGAGAGAGGGAAAAAATAGAACAAAGAAGGTTCAACCATTGGTGGTCGCCTCTTAATAATATTATTGAATATTTGAGCTCTCTCTCTCTCTGTCTTTCTATCTCCACCTTTCTCTTCACTCCAGACTTTCACTCTCAATTTTTTTCTTTCTTTTCACTTTATATCTTTGATGTACTGAAGGTGCAAGGGACATAATTGCAGTGATGTATTTTGTGTGTTAAGGGATCAGTCCCAGGTAAGCGCAAAGTGACTTAATGAGAGTGACACAGACAGAAGGGAGCTAAGAGTCTGTCCCTCTCCCCACAGGGTGATATAGTGACAGACAGAAGGGAGCTATGAGACAGTCCCTCCCCCCACAGGGTGATATAGTGACAGACAGAAGGGAGCTATGAGACTGTCCCTCCCCCCGCAGGGTGATATAGTGACAGACAGAAGGGAGCTATGAGACTGTCCCTCCCCCCGCAGGGTGACACAGTGACACAGACAGAAGGGAACTATGAGTCTGTTCCTCCGCCCCGCAGGGTGACACAGTGACACAGACAGAAGGGAGCTATGAGTCTGTCACTCCCCCCGCAGGGTGACACAGTGATACAGACAGAAGGGAGATATGAGTCTGTCCCTGCCCCCGCAGGGTGACACAGTGACACAGTCAGAAGGGAGCTATGAGTCTGTCCCTCCCCCCGCAGGGTGACACAGTGACACAGACAGAAGGGAGCTATGAGTCTGTCCCTCCCCCCGCAGGGTGACACAGTGACACAGACAGAAGGGAGCTATGAGCCTGTCCCTCCCCCCGCAGGGTGACACAGTGACACAGACAGAAGGGAGCTATGTGTCTGTCCCTCCCCCCGCAGGGTGACACAGTGACACAGACAGAAGGGAGATATGAGTCTGTCCCTGCCCCCGCAGGGTGACACAGTGACACAGTCAGAAGGGAGCTATGAGTCTGTCCCTCCCCCCGCAGGGTGACACAGTGACACAGACAGAAGGGAGCTACTGCTGCGGCCAAGTTTATTCGAGCATTTGCCCGTTCTTGGCCGCAGCAGTAGCCTGGCGCGCGCCCGAGGGTGACAGGCGCGCGCCGAAGCAGCGGAAGAGCGCCCTCCGATCGGGGCGCTCTCCCTACCGCTGCCGGGTCCGCCGGGTCCCCCGGAACCCCCTGCCGCCGTCCCCCACATCGCGGGACACCAGGGCTCCCTCGGGGAGCCCTGGACGCGCGTGCAGGGGGCGCAGGCTCCCGAAGACGCGTGACTGCGCGTCTATGATGCGCGGCACGCCGAGGGGCGGCCACTAGCAAGCCGGGAAATCTCCCGGCTTGCGGATCTGGCCGCACTGCAATTAAGTGTGTCGGCAGTGTATGAGACTGTCCCTCCCCCCGCAGGGTGACACAGACAGAAGGGAGCTATGAGTCTGTCCCTTCCCCTGCAGGTTGACACAGTGACACAGACAGAAGGGAGCTATGAGTCTGTCCCTCCCCCCGCAGGGTGACACAGTGACACAGACAGAAGGGAGCTATGAGTCTGTCCCTTCCCCCATAGGTTGACACAGTGACACAAACAGAAGGGAGCTATGAGACTGTCCCTCCCCCCGCAGGGTGACACAGTGACACAGACAGAAGGGAGCATTTCTCTAGGCCTGCAGGATGGCACAGACAGAAGGGAGCTATGAGTCTATCTCTAGGCCTGCATGACGGCACAGACAGAAGGGAGCTATGCAACATGTAGTTTTTTTCTCCCACTGAATGGTGACCCAGTCACACAAAAAGAAGGGAGCTATGGGACACTGACTCCCTCTCCAAACCTCGCACCTGAGTATCACCTCTCTGACATCACCAAGATTTATGATGGGAAAACTGGTTGTGTCTTCATCCTCCTCATTGTCCCCATCTCTAAGTTCTCCTGATACCACTTGTTGAGGTGTAGGAGGTACGTGAACTTGAGTCCGGAGCCAAGCACCTCCTGGTACCCCATCCTCTGCCCATACTCTATAATCTGCACAAGCTCCTTCAGGGATCAAAATATGGGAGTCATATTATCATCGAAGAACAAGAGGTGGGAGACATGTCATCTGTCTTACACCCATCGCCATCACTTGTTCCCTGTGCATTCAGAGCGAGCCCATGAGGTCTCTGCACATACTGAGCTTCACATGACTTTCATCGTTGTTGACTATCAAGTTGTTCTGGACCCAGGGTTATATGTAGCATGCGAATAAATCCAGATAGCTTAACTCGTCCCCTTTTTTAAAGCATGCAAAGTCCTTCTATTTTCTTCAGCTTTATTGGGGGGAGTTAACAGAAATAAAAGTACTTGCACAAGGTTATAATTGGCAGAGTTCTCTTGTCAGGAGAATGACCTAATGATGGGAATGTGTTCTGCGTTGTGAGAGAGAGTGCTTTTCTGAGAGGAAGGTGCTTTGATTTGGGGGGGAAGGTAAAAAAGGATTGCCTTTACAGAGGGAGGAATGGAGGGGAGAGTGCACTCACTTAGGCAGCTTGTTGGGAAAGGAAGCACACTTTCCTGTGACAGGAAGGAACAGGCTGAGGACCAATCCAATTAAACAGGGGCAGGGGAACAACAGGGCTAAACCAAACTCATGGCAATGAGAATTTGGGAGGTTGCCAGGGCAACCGACTAGTGGCTGTGTAAAGAGGGGAATACGTGTCAACAATGTTGCAGTTTACACAACAGCACGGGCTGCTAGAACAGGGGAAAAACGTGCAGCTTAACTTGGGAGAAACAGTTATTCTGAGAGCTGCAAAGGAACACGGAAAAATGTACAATCCTGTTCCAGGACACAAGTCAGTATATTTATTTTATTTATTCATCCACAAAGCGCCAAGGAAAGTTTATAAATGCATTGGTGGACCAGTGGTAGAATTCACGCCTTCCACGTGAGAGGCCCGGGTTAGAGGTGACCGAGAATGGAAAAAAATGAGTTAGGGGAAGTGTCAGAGATGTGTGCGGAGGTGTGCAAATGGACACCGTTTCGGGTGAAATGAACATATGGCTTTATTGCGCCTGTCCCTTTTAAACAGCACAGCAAACAAAAATATACAAAAACCACAAACACCTATCCCTGTGTAAGGGCTAACTTACTTCCCCCAGTCCCTCTCTTACAAGACTGGGAGGATCAGCCCCTTAACAGTAAACCACCCCAATGTCTCAGCGGTACCTAAAAGCAGGTGACCCTTCAGGTCAGTGGTGTCCAGGTGCCTTGGTGTGCTTAAGTGTTCAGCCTCTGGGAGGTTCCTGGGACCTCTGTGTCCAGGAAAAGAGGTCTGGTCCTCTTTTGTTTTGCTGTCAATGCACAGTCCTCCTGTGTATTCAAGACCCTCTCCTCATGTCACCACCGTCATGCTGAGGAAATCTCCCCCCTGTGTCTCACATGAGGCTATTTCACTGAGCTTTGAGTAGTCCAGGTGGATACTGGCTAATTGAGTCGCTGCAATTAACCAGCTCCATGCTGGTTTCAGAACTCTGGCAGCTTTATCCAAACAGGGATTAGTCCTTGTTTTCAAGAAGGCAGGGGTAGTCTTTTCAGCATAACACAAAATAACTGTTATCTATCAGGAGAGAGTTTGACAATGAGAATGTGTCATGGTGGGCCTTCCTATTTAAATGGGGAACACAAAAAGGCGTTGGGACAGGACCGTTACATTTCAATCGTGCTCCCCCACCAGCGAAATCAGCCAGCTCCAAGCATCAGACCACAACCCGGCACCGGGACCCTCGGGACACCGAGAAGGAGGTGCTAGCAGACACACCACAGAAACTAAACACCGGAGGATCGAAGGGGCAGCCCATGGACAGTTGGATTGCCATATTTGCTTATCAGTTAAGCACATTTCCCGAGTTCTTCACTTCTTACCTTTTCCGTCGAATAAAATAGATTTTATCCACCATTGGAGTCTTCTTCTCTTTGCCATGATTATTACGACTAAATGGATGGTGCCAATGACATTAGGAATAGGTGACCCTGGAATATGTGGAACCATTTGGTGTAGTTCTGACCCAATCTGTAAGAACGGTCTGTGTGTTGGTTCCACTGTACATATGATATTGTGTACCTAGTGAGGAGGCATCTGTTGTCTTAGATAAATGTACGAAGGTGGTCTTATCTTGTTTGATGGGGACATCAATGCTTTAGCAGGAGGAGGATGTAACCCCGTGTATGGCACACAGGTTCCTAGCAGGTTCCTCTCCGTTGGACATGTGACTATGAGGAGCCAGAAGAGAAGCTGCTGAAGAAGGAGGTACTAATAGGGAGAGAAGTTATTAAGGGGATGGCAGCTATGACAGTAGATTGTGGACCTGATTACAGCAGGTTCATTCCAGGTCTGCAGGCAGAGTGCACATGGAGCTGAGAGTTACAGTTCCTGAGGGGAAAGGAGAGCAGGAGCCGCAGGAGGGGACCCTCACCGGCGATAAAGACACAGTGGTACTGAAGCACATTATAGAGGAACAGGCCTTCAACATGTTCAGTACAAGATGAGCTCCCACGGTGTGCCGGCACCATCATAACCCAACATACCCAGGATTGGGAGGCTGCTGGACCACTGACACTGACTCACACCCACAATGCACTGTTTGGGGATTGTGTTGTATATGTGTACAGTGTGTTGTGGTCCCCTGCTGAGGATCACAACAACTCTTCTTATCAGTAAATATAATGGTTCTCCAAATCTCTCACTGCCAAAGCAGGACACAATATATTGCTTTGTCTCTTTGCTAGGGCCGTCACACTGAGACTGCTGTCATGTGTCCCTCGTGGGAATGGATGAGATTGAAAATGTTCAGACAGACAGAAGGGAGCTATGAGTCTGTCCCTCCCCCCGCAGGGTGACACAGTGACACAGACAGAAGGGAGATATGATTCTGTATCTCCCCCCGCAGAGTGACACTGTGACACAGACAAAAGGGAGCTATGAGTCTGTCCCTCCCCCCCTAGGGTGACACAGTGACACAGACAGAAGGGAGCTATGAGACTGTCCCTCCCCCCACAGGGTGACACAGTGACACAGACAGAAGGGAGCTATGAGCCTGTCCCTCCCCCCACAGGGTGACACAGTGACACAGACAGAAGGGAGCTATGAGCTTGTCCCTCCCCCCGCAGGGTGACACAGTGACACAGACAGAAGGGAGCTATGAGCCTGTCCCTCCCCCCACAGGGTGACACAGTGACACAGACAGAAGGGAGCTATGAGTCTGTCCCTCCCCCGCAGGGGGACACAGTGACACAGACAGAAGGGAGCTATGAGTCTGTCCCTCCCCCCGCAGGGTGACACGGTATGAGGGAAATAGTAGGAGATATAGGAATCGGTTATATAGGAGGAGTTACAGGGAGTGTTTATATAGGGTAATAGGAAGGGTTATAGGGAGCAATTGTATGGGATAATAGAGAAAGTTATACTGAGAGTGAGCTGTTATATAGAACAATATGAGGAGTTATAGGGAGATGTTATATGGAGAAATCAGAGGAGTTAAGCGAGGAGTTACCTGGATAATGAGGATAGGTGGGAAGGGCATGAAACGAGTTTGCTTCATAATACGCACAAAAAAACATATTTTCTGCTATCACTTGAACAACATTTTTTTTTACATTTATTTACTTAGAATAAACAGTGAGATGAGTAACTATACATTAAATATAACCTCAAAAGTAAACATTTATGGATGAATGTCATATTCTAACTCTGACTTCTGTCTTTCCCCATGAGACGTTCTCTCGAGTTCATGTTGGGTCGGAACAATATGATGAAACATTTGGGCACAAACATGCAGACCACCAGAGCCCAGCTGGAGGACAGGATGGCGAAGACCTCCATGGCCACGGTGTACTTGCCACGTGCGCTAAGGGAGGCCGGGATATAGGACACCCAGACACTGAGGAAGGCCAGCATGCTGAAGGTGATGAACTTGGCCTCATTAAAGTTGCCAGGGAGCCGCCTGGCCAGGAAGGCAACGATGAAGCTGATGGTGGCCAGGAGCCCAAGATATCCCAGCATGCACCAGAAGGCAGTGGGAGAGCCCTCATTACACTCAACAATGATGATTCCTGGTTGAGTTTGTATGTTGTATTCTGGGAAGGGAGGGGAGATTGACAGCCACGTGAGGCACAAGCACAGCTGAATAAGGACACTCAGTCCGATGACAATGTAGGATACCTTTGTCCCTGTCCACTTCCTTAGGCTGCTGCCCGGCTTGGTGGCATTGAAAGCGATGACAACGATGACGGTTTTGGCAAGGACACAGGAGACACACAGGGCAAAGACCATGCCGAATGTCACCTGGCGAAGAAGGCACTTCCCAGGTTGGGGGTAACCTATGAAAGCCAAAGAACAGAGGAAGCAGAGGGACAGGCACACCAGAAGAAGACAACTTAGAGAGAAGTTGTTGGCTCGGATAATGGGAGTAGCCCTGAAGTGGCTGAGAAGCCCTAAGAGGGCCAATGGGATCATTGAAGAAGTGACACTTGTGGCTACCAAAGCAGCACCCAAGGACTCTTCATAGGACAGAAACTCAATGGTCTTTGGGAGGCATCTGTCCTTTTGGACACTGGGCAACTGGTCCCACGGGCATCGAAGGCAGTCAATGGAGTCTGAAAGAGACCAAAACATATATCTCGGTTTGTGGAGCACACATAGCTTGTAATTTATCAAAGGAGATACTGTATAGGACAAATTATCGGAGAAGAAGAGAAGATTTTTTTGGAACAATTATAGGATTAGTTAGAGGAGGAGGGAATGGTTATAAGAGCAGTTAGGGGAGGACTTAGATGGCTTATAGGGAGCAGGTTTAGGAACATTTAGAAGAAAAATTATAGGGCACGAATTATATTATAATATAAATATAATAATCAATAAAAGCAAACAATGAAAGAAAGGAATCTGTGACCAAACGTCTTACAATGTTTGATGCAGTGGAAAACTTCCAGATACAGAAAGAAGAGGTGTGGATGTGAGTCTTTAGTATTCCCAAAGAGGGTGAGTAGGTAAATTTAGAGCGGGTCAGAGAATCATGATATAAAAGTAGTAAAATACATCACTGAGGTGACTTAAATATTTGGACAGATTGGAGACCCTAGAAGGAACTCTGGAAGGTAGAAAACAGGAGGTCCCCAGGTTGCCTTTCTGTTGATGTCACTAGTGGTACAGGAAGTTCCATGTGTCCAAGACATCAATGAGATTTCCCATAATCTTTAGCTTTTCTCAGGAATGAGAAAATACAACGGAACTGAATGATCGAGCTGCAGATACTTCTAATACTGGGGACACATTGCTCCCAACGACACTCAGTCTGACACAAGAAGGCCATGTTATATCCCTGCTCTTCTCATACACCCTCTCCTGCTGTTACCGCATGGTCCTGTCACATGGATCATGTTCTTAATAGTGGTGCAGCTACCAGATCCTCCAAATGTTTGCAGATAAATAGGTACCATAGCAGTAGCTCATCCACTCAGGCTGGACGGAAGAGCTTCCAAGTCATTCCTACGGAGTCCCCTAACCCACAGTATGCAGAATACTGGGATCAAATGTGCAGCAGGACTCCCAAAAATAAAGGTGAAGCCCTGACCTGCTGCCCAGTCTCATCTGTAGTACAGTGGGCAGCCGTGGCTTATTGTTGGGCACAGGGGGCTTGCCTATGTATTTATATGTACAAATGTTGGAAAAACAGTGATACCGCTCTGTTCAAGAGGTTATGGACATGCAAGGGTTAAGCTGGACTGACACTTGGTCAATGACATCAGAGTTTGACATGGTATGCCAGGAAAGGGGGACCCATTGTATGGGAATGTGTGTACTAGTCCTATTGTATGGGCCTGATATCTGTCTGTGTGCACTTTGTTGGGGGATGAGGAGGGGTAGACCACCTGCTGAGAGGACCACCCCATCTATGATTATCCCGCCACTGATTGGCTACGCCCCGTGTTCCTATTTTGTGAATGGGAACTCCAGCTAATATAACCAGGACAGACCTGATGAGCGAGAGAACCCTGGTAACAGACTTTGCGAGAGCCCCTGTGCGGTGTTCAGCAAAGGATCCTGAAGAGGCCCAGTGCAGGTGTCTGATGCGACCTAGCAGAGTTGTGTGCTTGGGCGCCAGAGCAAAGTACCGGGAGCTAAAGGAGAGCTCACGGGGAGGATCCTCTTTCAGTCATGGTGTGTAACTTCGGCTGGAGACAATTTGAGTGCTGGAACATCAGAGTTGAGTCTCAAATTAGAGAGACTGCTGTGGATAATCCCAGCGTGGCTGTGGATAACAGAGGTCTCTCCTGGAAGAGAGCTACCTGAAGAGTCAATCTTGAGGCCTCCAGCTTTGGTGGGTTGTGGTCCCCACCGCACAGTTCTAGGTAGCCAGGAGCCTCTTTTTCCTTCTGTTCCCTTGAAGGGATCTACTGTATTTGGGGCGTCTAGCTTCAGTGGGTGGAAGTCCGAACCACACCAGTTGAGTAGCAAGGAGGCTACCAACCACACAGGGCTAGACAGTCTGGAACCAACTAGCCTGTTTTGTTCATCGTTTCCCTAGAGGACTGTTTTGTATTTTGGACTGCACTTGGGCTCAGCTTGAGTCACCCACATGGACTAAAAAAGCCCAAGACCGCTATGCCCCGGCTGCATCCTGGAGGACAGTTACCTAGCCCTATCTATTTGAGTATTTGCCCGTTTATGTTGTAACTGTCCAGGGGAGTTGGATTACTATACCCATAAAAGACCCAATGCTCATTAGCTCCTTGTGTCGGGCTAGTGGTGACCTATGTCTGAAGGAATCCAATAGGGGATATAACAGGGTTGAGCCTACCCTACAGGCTCTGGTGAAAGAAGACAGTAAGGGGTCTGGGCACAGATCGGGAATCTCCAGGTTTTAAGTATCCTGTGACTCATACCACAAACACAACAAACTCTCAGTTTAATAGGTGCTGCTGGTCTTACAGGGCCTAAAAACATGTATTGTGCCCGCTACAGAAGAGGGCAGAGTATGAGCTGCCTTTAATGAAAGGGAGTTCCATTAGCAGCAATAAGTGAGAAAGGAATTAGGGAGTCAGAGGGATGGTTCGGAATGGGGTCATTCATGGTTCCAGAAAAAGTTCTTGTGGTTCCACAAATTTATTGAGATGTTTCTGTGTAAACTGAACCATCAGCACAAGAATGATCTACTTGATGCTTCTTTGAAAACATGGACCACAGTTTTAAGTGACCTTGGAGATGAAGGTCATCCCTCACCTGTTTGGTTGGAGATCTCTCCTTGGGGACAGGAGACACATTGGAAGCAGCAGACAGGCTTCCCTTCTAAAGCCGCCTTCCTGAAACCCGGAGAACAGCTCTGACTGCAGACGGAGAGAGGGACCTTGAGAGAGATGGGGGGCGGAGACAGATACCTCATTTTCAAGTGTATATACAGAGACTGAGACATCTATTACCTTTATATACAGAGAAATGAGAGACAAATATCTCTCTCATCTTTATACAGTTATACAGAGAGAGGGAAGAACAGATGCAGGCACTGAGCTATCTCTCACCCGTAGAGGTGACCTCCTCCCCAGGTGGGGCATTGATTGAGTCTCATTACTATTTAGTGCAGAGTTCTGCCCATACCTGTGTATTCCCCGCTGCCCACTGGATGGCGCCGGTGTTCACCACGAATGTGTCTCCTTGCCCGGCACTTACATCGTAACTCCCGACCTTCACGTGCTTTATGGTTCCCGAGGAACTCATTTGCCAGTTGACGATGTCGTACAGAGCGGGGATGTCCCCGTTGGAGTCGAAATACACGTCTTTGTCGTCTTTAGCCTGGAAACGGACGGACTTCATAGAGTGCAGAACCTAAGAGGAAGTTAATAGGATCAGAGGAGCCTCCTTGTGATGGGATAAAAGGGCGTCTTACAAACATGATTCTATAAGTTAATAGTGTTTCCGTAGTGCGGGATTCTCGGATGTAATACAGTATGAGCATTGTCTGTAAGTTTGTAGGGTCAGTGTGAATGAGAAAAATGTTGACTTTGTTCACTTCTAGGAATCCACTGCTAGAGACACCCTCTTATCCCATCAGAGGGAGACCCCACTTAACTTATCAACTGATAGGAATCTTGTTTGTGAGACGTCCTCTTATCCCATAGAGAGAAATGCAATTGATGTCATTAACTTATACAGTAGGAATGCCCTGCGTCTTATCTCATTAGCGAGAGGAACGGCTGACCCTATGAATAGCTCAAAGTAGAATCGAATGCTACAAACATGAAAGAGAAGATGGGTGAAGATACCTCCCATGGTTGGAAAGCCAAAGTCTCAGTGCATCTCCCACGCGATTCAAGGCAAGCCTCTTGCCTACGAGTTACGACATCCTGCAGGGCCCAGGCCAAAGCGGACACAGCAATGTGAATGCTGTAGGTCATCCCGAGAAAATTGATATTGTGAAATGTGCTTCCCAGAGACTCCTGACCGGTGCAGAGTCTGGTGCCGTTGGGCAAAGGAGTCCCTGGTCTCTCCCATTTGCAGACAAAGTGCTGCTCCCAAATCTCAGTCATGAAGATGTCATCTGGAGTCTTTTTGAGGTAGCCAGCGTTAAGAAACTCTATTAACCCTGGAATCTGCCCGCTGTGTAGTGCAAAGCCAATGGTGCCCCGTAGGATGCCCCAGTATTGCTCCTTGGATAACAGGGCTGAGGTTGACCATGACTCACTTGCCACCCAGCTCTTCCCCGTGACATTGCGCCTCAACAGCTCTTCTACAACCGGAATAAAATATAAATCACTGGAGAAGACAACAATAATATTGGCATTTGATGTTGCAATGACCCTTGAGAGGTGGGGGCTGTTGCGGTCGGGCCGGCTGGTCAGTATGAAATCGATGAAGGCTATACAGGCCCCAGATCTCAGTATCTCCATCTTGGTGGCCAAGATGCCCTCCTGCCCATAGTCATTGTCCTCAGCCAGCAGCCCCACCCATGTCCAGTTGAAGTAGGACACCAGCTGTGCCAGCCCTCGGGACTGGAAGACATCGCTGGGGACAGTCCTGAAAAAGGAAGGGAACTGTGCACGGTCGCTCAGGAGGGAGCTGGTTGACAGATAGCTGATCTGAAAGGAGATGGAGAGGAGATGAAGGTGGAGTGAGGAGCCTGGAACGTTTAGTCGGGCACAGGAATACATAGCCTGGCACCTTTAGGACTGGCCTAAGGGATACAGTGCCTTTCACATGTAGTGTTAGCAGATGGGATAAAGAGTCTGGCACATATAGGGCTGGTACAGGGGGATACAGAGCCTGGCACAATGTGTATGTATGTATGTATGCATGTATGTATGTATGCATGCATGTATGTAGTCCCAAAGGTCATACATGAATTGAAAACATGTTCACAATGACCACCGTCTATCTCCTACTGCACCCTGCCAACTTTCTCTCTTTTATCTCTCTCCTACTGCACCTCTCTCTCTCTCTCTTGCCTATTGCACCCCTGTCTCTCTATCTCTCTCTTTCTCTCTCTCTAACTGCACCACTGCCTTCTCTCTCTCCAACTGCATCCTATCTCGCTATCAACAACTGAAACCCCTCTCTCTCCTACTGCACCTCTCTCTCTCCTACTGCATCTCGCTCTCTCCCTTACTGCTTGACTGCATCACTCTCTCTCTTTTTTTTCTCTCTCTCCTCCTGCACCCCTGCCTTCTCTATCTCCTACTGCACCTCTCTCTCTCTCCTACTGCACCTCTCTCTCTCCCTTACTGCCTGACTCTCTCCCCTCCTGCACCCTCTGCCTTCTCTCTCCTCCTGCAACACCTACTCCTCTCTCTCCTCCTGAAGCCCCTGCCTCCTCTCTCTCTCTCCTCCAGCAAACATTGCTCCTTTCTACTCCTGCACCCTCTGCGAGAGAGTGCGGGAGAGCGAGAGAAAGAGAGAGAAAGAGAGAGAGAGAGAGAGAGAGAGAGATTAATGAATGAATGACCAGTGCTTACAATTGAAAGTAGACATGTAAGATCTGAAAAGGTTTGTACTGTACATGTGGAGGTTGGAGAGCTCTTTACCCATGTTATGAGACCGATGCTCATGTTACTCTTATTTCAAGTCAATTTATAACACACTCGTACCTCTCTTACCTGTGGGTATCTGTACAGTCCCAACAGGTGGGCCAATAGGATGGAGCGTGTGGACGCAGCATCTCCAATGACACCTGCTAGAGGAGGCCCTCTGTGACACCGGTAATTGGGGATGCTTCCTTTTCCTCCCGACAGCAGCCAGAATGTCCCCTCTACTGCCCGTCTCATGGAGACGCAGGAGTCAAATATCTGGAAGCCCAGGGAGATGTTGGGGAGGAGGTCGGGGTTTGAGTTAATATCTTCTATAGCAAATATCATCGCTCGCATGGTCTGATAATACTGGAATACAAACCTAGAGGGAAAAAAAATGTCATAAACCGTGTGTGTGATGGTGAGGGGGTACCCAGGCCAACGAATAAAGGTATTATGCCCGTCTGGGTGCCCCTGAGCCATATTGGGGAATTATAGAGTGCTAGCTCTGTGCCCATTAGTGGCTGCAACATTGCAAATGTATTAAACATGTCTGTGTGTGTCCCACCAGGTATAAGGTGGCGGCAATAATTTCATGAATTAAATGAGAGCGCATAGCGTTTAGCTAACTTCGGCTAGGAAGGTCCTGGAGCACTGCGTTTTGGCTGTGAGCGCTGCTGGAGTAAAATCATTAGAAAGGTTATGCCGCAATTTTTTTATAAAGGTACAGTATATACAAAAATGATGTATAAAAGTCTTCAAGGGTTATGTTTTTGGTAAAGTAATGTTCAGAGGAAGACATTCAGTGTGGATGAAGGTCCTTTTGCATAGGAAACAGAGGAAGCTACCCCGCCCCAATGCTTCAAAGGCCGTCCAGGATATGAAGGTGTTAACCATGTGTTAACACGGGTAGGGAAGCGTTAGACCCTGTGTTAGCAAGGAGGGGTGAAGGAAGAGACTTCAATAAGCCATCCTGCCAAATGGCTGCTCTGTCCAGACTTTCTGGCGCTAAGCCGGCAGGGGGTCTAGCATGACAAAAGGGAAAAGATGGCGTTTGTCGCACATGCCCAGTTGCTATGAAGCTTCCGGTGCCACTCTACAAAGAACTGGCAAAGTCAAGGATAGGTGGGATAATTTATTCCCACACAGAGATTGGCTGGCCAGGTTAGGTATAGGGAGTTTTAACCCTATAATAATCGGTGCAGCCCATCAGGAATAAGTTCCATCTGAGATTAATCATGCGGTAACAGTTCCATCTAAATTCCATCCTGTAACAAGACTTAACATCGTAACTAGTAAGTGTATTTTTTTCGTTGTAATTGTAAACCAAGCTGTGTATGTTCATTGTATAAATAAATGACCATTTATTTTATCTCTTGCTTTGCTCAATCAAAGGTGTTAAAAGCATTTGTCTCCCGTGACAGAGTGTGTTTGTGTCACAAAAACAAACACACACACACACACACACACACACACACACACACACACACACACACACACACACACACACACACACACACACACACACACACACACACACACACACACACACACACACACACACACACACACACACACACACACACACACACTCACTCACTCACTCTGTCAGTGTCACAAACACACACAGTGTCTTTTGAGCTTGTCAGTGTGGCAAACACAGGAGAGGGGCTCCCTCAGTCTGTCAGTGTCACACACAGGGAGAGGGGCTCCCTTAGTCTGTCAGTGTCACACACACAGGGAGAGCGGCTCCCTCAGTCCGTCAGTGTCACACACACAAGGAGATGAGCTCCTTCAGTCTGTCAGTGTCACACAAACAGTGTCCCCCAACATAGCAACAAAGATGACAATATTCAATTAAAACTTACGTCTCACATATAAGATCTGCAGGTTTGCTTGTGAAAAGGTTTTCGATGTAGCTTCTGCCCACGTGAATTGGAAAAGTTTCTCCAATAATAACGTCTCCAGCCCCGCTCAGATAATCATTCATATTTCCACCAGACAGATTGCATCCTCGCCCTGACCCCCAGCACATACACACTTCCACAGCTAATGTGTATAACCCCCACATTATAACGGGGAGCAATCTTCCAATTCTGTATAAACAGCAGCTCTGTCTGTGTCTGTGATTCATCTCTAACTCACAGGGAGAGGGGACCCTCAGTCTGTCACTGTCACACACACAGGGAGAGGGGCTCCCTCAGTCTGTCACTGTCACACACACACAGGGAGAGGGGTCCCTCAGTCTGTCACTGTCACACACACAGGGAGAGGGGCTCCCTAAGTCTGTCACTGTCACACACACAGGGAGAGGGGCTCCCTCAGTCTGTCAGTGTCACACACACAGGGAGAGGGGCTCCCTCAGTCTGTCACTGTCACACGCAGGGAGAGGGGACCCTCAGTCTGTCACTGTCACATACAGGGAGAGGGGACCCTCAGTCTGTCACTGTCACACACACAGGGAGAGGGGCTCCCTCAGTCTGTCACTGTCACACACACAGGGAGAGGGGACCCTCAGTCTGTCACTGTCACACACACAGGGAGAGGCTCCCTCAGTCTGTCAGTGTCACACACACAGGGAGAGAGGCTCCCTCAATCTGTCAGTGTCACACACACAGGACAGGGGCTCCCTCAGTCTGTCAGTGTCACGCATACAGTGTGCCCTAGTGTATCAGTTTTTATAAGGTGTGCAGATGTCCAGGGATTGCAGATATTAATTACACCATCTCCCATTAATTATCTTATCAAAGAAATGACAGCACCCTGGGAATCAGTGCTAATCCCAAATACACATCTCTCTATTTTCCTGCTCATCCATTCCCACGAGGGACACATGACAGCAGTGTCAGTGTGACGGCCCTAGCAATGAGAGGAAGCAACATATTGTGTCCTGCTTTGGCAGTGAGAGATTTGGAGAACCATTATATGTACAGATAAGAATAGTTATGGTTATGGGTAGAACGCAGAAGACTCGCAGGGGCAAAGTGAGAGATACAGTAAGTGCAGTAGATGGCAGTGCTTGGCCACACTCTGGGTATGGGACAGTGGCCATGACCCCAGGCTATAGGGATGTTTCATTTCAGAGACGAGTTTAGAGGTTTGACTTAAAGAGGGAGCAAGGGTGCTTGGCGTATATGGAGTGTGAGGGAGTCCCACAGGTATGGGGCAGTGAGACAAAAGGTGTTAAGGCCAGAGAGATCAGTGGAGGTGAAAGAGGCAGAGAGGAGACGGTTATGGGCAGAACGCAGGAGACGAGCAGGGGCAGAGCGAGACATCAGAGCTGGTATGTAGAGAGGAGCAGATGACTGGCAAAGAAAAGGTCCACGGCCCTCCAGGATTGAGAAAAATACCAACATTTATTTATTTAACGCACGAACACGTCATGAATTCCAAGAATAAATTCAGAGCGACGTTTCAGATCGAACAGGTCCTTTCTCAAGCTCTGGAGAAAGAAAAAAAGCTTAAACTAATGTTAGTGACTAATTAGTAATGGGATAATAGAAACACAATTCTGACCGAGGTCCTAAATGGCAAAGAAAACGAAATATGAAATATATAAAGATCATTTTTTTTCATTTAAAATACAAACTTTAAAACAACGATCACAATTCGTAGGTGTTATATATGAACCTTGATTTAGCTTAATCAATATATAAACCACGAGGAAAACTCCCGCATGTCCAGTTGGATGTTAAATATCCAGATTCCTCTAAAAAGAAGGGTTGGGTTGAAATATAAGCGGTTGGTGCATGTCACATATATATAATATAGGTGTACGATACCGTTCCAAAGTCAGGCAAGCACGAGGCAGCACACAAATGGTAGTTTGTCTACACAACAAAACAAGTGTATTTTGAAAAGTGGTACATCTATACCAACGTTTCAATCCTCTACACAGGACCTTCCTCAGGGGTATGTAAGGGAAGATTGACAGAAACACCATAGGTATATATATATATACTAGCTGAGAGACCCGGCGTTGCCCGGGATGTAAATGCGTAATAGGTAGTATTATTTAGAAATGGTGGAACAATAGGTGACTATTTGGAGGGGATGGGAGGGGGGGAAAGTGGACAGGAGGGGGGGGAGAGTGGACAGGGGGGGAGAGTGGACAGGAAGGGGGGAGAGTGAACAGGAGGGGGGGGAGAGTGGACAGGGGGGGGGAGAGTGGACAGGAGGGGGGGTGACAGTGGACAGGAGGGGGGGGAGAGTGGACAGGGGGGGGGGAGAGTGGACAGGGGGGGGGGGTGACAGTGGCCTGGAGGGGGGGTGACAGTGGACAGGAGGGGGGGCAGTGGACAGGAGGGGGGGGCAGTGGACAGGAGGGGGGTTGGTTTGGTTTAAATTGACTGGTCCCTCCTCTCCACTCCCCCTGTATCTTTCTCCGCTCCTGACCCCCCCCCACCCCCACCCCCCATGTGTAGCTCCGGTCCCCACTCTACAGTGTCTGAGACAATGTGTAACACACACACACACGCACACAGACACACACACAGACACAGACACACACACACACACACTCAGTCACTCAGTCACACACTCACACACTCACACACTCACACACACTGACCTCTCCTTCTGGCCGCCGCCATGTTAGTTAGTCCACGAGGGAGGAAGGGGTCCCTCCTTCCACCGCCATCTTAGGTGCCGCGTGGCAGTGGTAGGCTGCCCTGGCCAATGCCTGTCCCCGCGCCAGGGAGGTGAGCGGGAGGTGAGCGGGAGGTGAGGGGAGGTGAGTGGAGGGTGAGGGGAGGTGAGTGGAGGGAGCGGGAGGTGGGTGGAGGGAGCGGGAGGTGAGTGGAGGCAGCGGCAGGCTGCCCTGCCCACTGCCTGTCCCCGCGCCGGGGAGGGAGTTGAGCGGGAGGGAGGTTAGGTGCCGCGTGGCAGCGGTAGGCTGCCCTGGCCAATGCCTGTCCCCGCGCCAGGGAGGTGAGCGGGAGGTGAGGGGAGGTGAGTGGGAGGTGAGGGGAGGTGAGCGGGAGGTGGGTGGAGGGAGCGGGAGGTGAGTGGAGGCAGCGGCAGGCTGCCCTGCCCACTGCCTGTCCCCGCGCCGGGGAGGGAGTTGAGCGGCCCCGCGCCGGGGAGGAAGTTGAGCGGGAGGGAGGTGAATGGAGAGGGAGGTGAATGGAGCGGGAGGTGGAGGGAGTTGAGCGGGAGGGAGGTGAGTGGAGCGGGAGGTGGAGGGAGGTGAGTGGAGAGGGAGGTGAGTGTGATGGGGGGGGTGAGAGGACAGAGAGAGGTGTGTGTGTGTGTGTGTGTGTGTGTGTGTGTGTCCCTGTGTGTCCTTTGGCCCGTCACTCCGCCTCAGGCCAATGAGAGGTGTGCGGGGGCGGGCGACCCAAGGGACCAATGAGATTTCCCCTAGGGACACCGGACATCCAGGCAGGCAGGCAAACATACAGTGCTTTCACTAATATAGTATAAGATATATATATATATATATATATATATATATATCATCATGTTTTAAGTTATGGTGGGTGAAAAAGGCAACAAGAGGTTCCTTGTCACCTTTTTCACCCACCATAACTTAAAACGTGATGGTAAACCCTACAGTCTTGAAAATTGCAAAGCCAGCAGTACAACCAACTTCACACTGATGAGACCCAGTAAGGTTGAAACATGTCTGCGAGTGGTTTCTCTGGCTTTGCATCTAATCCCATGCTGTGCTTTAAAGCTGTGTTAACAGCGAGGATTAGCTTATATGGGCTCCATGTAACAATGGGTTTTTAGGCAAAAGGTGACACATTATGTGCTCATTTGCATGTCATTTCCCAGAATCCCTTGCTGCAGTGGAAGCGCCGTATGCTGTGGATAATGGCGAAAGGCGGGGTTGCAGACCTGTGTAAGACATGTGAATGTGCTCACAATTGATCTTTTTATTTGAGATATATATATATATATATTTACACACACACACCACAGTGCAAGCAATAAATCCAAGCAATCAAACGATTACCACAAAACAATGACAAAGTCACTAAAACTGCGAAAATGGCGTCACGTGCTGTATGTGTTTACATGAGGCACCATCATGTTGCTGACATCATTGTGAGTGCAGGCGCCTCTATCGTAAAGCGCACAGCATCCGTGGAAACCAGCGTGAGCCAGTTGCATCCTCTGCGAATCCTGATACTTTGCCCGGCGCATGCGCACTGGTAGCGCGTCCTCCGGTCGTCACGGCGGTCATTCGGCGCGTGCGCACCACCAAAGCGTCTTTTTTCCGATTCGGCATGGCGATGGTCTGGCGCGTGCACACCAACGGACGCACGGCACTGCATTGAGAGTCAAAAGGGCAAATACCGAATGCGGTGGCAGCATAAAAACCAATGAGCGTGAGGGTGGGGGTGGGGGGGGCCTGCGTAAAGGAGCGGCGTGCTGTGTACACAACGAAAACACGCAGAGATTGCGGCAACGAGTCGGGCATGAAAAAAGAGATGACCACGGTACAGACCGCCACAGTGCAATCAATGTTTGGTTTGTAAGACGGCACACTATCATGAAGGGGACTGAGCATAGAACTAGTGGGCACTGGTAACACATTACCTCCCGTTGGTCCATGCCCATGGGAATCTGTGTATTTCCTGCGTGCAGCTGGTCTCAGCTGCTTATGGGAGGGTAGTGGCCCCTCCCCCCCAAGGTTTAAGCTGGCCCCTCCCCACTTTCCAAGTTGGCAGGTCAGTTTCATTTTGCTGGGATACTTATACAGGTAAATAAGAATTTTAACTCAGGTAGTGTTAGGACCTGCTAACGGTCATGCCTTGTAACTGGCAGCCGGCTTAAGACGCTTTGGCCAAAGGGTTAAACTAAATGACCCCTTTACAAGAGAATATATAGGTATTGCACTGTGTATTTTTGTCACATTGGAAGTAGCTTTTGGCATCTTTGTTTTTTGTTGTTGTATACATTTAGTCACGCCCACTGGCACTCCTTTTGACACTTATATGCATATATATATAGATTATATACCTGGTTACATTATTCCCTACTAGGATACATCCATGTGTCATTGCCCATTTGTTTTTGGTGCTTTCTTTGGGAGACGTGTATAGGGACTAAGGAAGTACCATTAGATACCCTGTGTCTTTTGGGAACGGGCCTGAAGAAGGGGTTCATAACCCGAAACTTTGCCGCCCCCCTTTTCCCCTATACTTTTACGTTTGTTCATCCCACCCCTTCCCTTCCCTCCCCCTTTTTGTATTGTGGTTTTTTCACTCACTTCGTGTTGTGCTTATTAAACTTTTTGGTTCACCATTCCCCCATTTTCCTTCTTTTGTGTGCTGGGAACATTTAATATTTTTTATTTTTTAGTATCTGCTGCTCGATCAATCAGTTCCGTTGTATTTTTCCATTCCTGGGAAGAGCTAAAGATTATGGGAAAGCTCATTTATATCTTGGACACGTGGAACTTCCTGTACCACATGTGACATCATCAGAGAGGCAACCTGGGGACTTCCTGTTTTCCACCTTCCAGAGTTCAATATGCTTTTAATAAAAGAGTACTTAAACCTTCTAGGGTCTCCTTTCTGTCCAGATATTCAAGTCACCTCAGTGAAGTATATTACTAACTTTATATTATGGTTCCATGATCAATACATTTACTCACCCCCATGGCGATATACTAGAGACCACCGCACTCCCACCTCTTCCTTCTCTCTCTGGAAGTATTCCACTGCATCAACAATTCAATGATCTTTGTTCACAGATTCCTTACTTTTAATGTTTACTTTTCTTTGGTGTGTGATTATTAATGTATCATACTTATATTCCCAATAATTGCCTCCCTATAACTCTTCCTCTAACTGTTCCAGTAACATCTCCCTAAAAGCCCTCCATCACCTGCTCCACAAACTGCTCTCTATAAGTCCTCCTTTAACGGCTCTCTATAACTAATCTCCAACTGCTCCTCTAACTGCTTCCTATTATGCCTCGCCTATGTGTTTCTATAACCATTCCCTACCAATCTATCTACTTCTATAATCATTCCATGTAACTCTTCCTTTATCTGCTCCGATAACTTCTCAATATATGTCTCCTCGTATAAATTACAAGCTATGTGTGCTTCACAAACCGAGATATATGTTTTGGTCTCTTTTACACTCCATTGCCTGCCTTCGATGCCCGTGGGACCAGTTGCCTAGAGAAAGACTCATAGCTCCCTTCTGTCTGTGTCACGGTGTCACCCTGCGGGGGGAAGGACAGACTCATAGCTCTCTTCTGTCTGTGTCACTGTGTCACCCTGCGGGGGGAGGGATAGACTCCTAGCTCCCTTCTGTCTGTGTCACTGTGTGTCAGGGTTCTGCTCGCCACAAACCAGGGTCGGACCGTGTGGCTGAGGTAGGGTTGTAAAAGCACCGACCTGAGACCGCGCAGGCTGATCCGGATTGCGCAATTCGTTGTCATACGTAGCAGGATCAGGATAGGAGAAGACAGCGTCGTAGTTGTACAAGCCAGGGTCAGGACAGGAGACATCAGGATAAACATTGTTCAAGCAAGAGTTTGGCAACAGGTAGTCAGGAGAGCCCCGCTTCAGCTTAGGAGTGCGGGGTTGTCCTCTGCGCGAGCGACGACCATGGCCCATGGTACTGGTCACAGGAGATGGTAAGCAGACCAGAGTAGCACACCGCTTTGCTGCACGGGTGAACCAGTGCTACAGCACAAGAGTCCTGAGCGGGCTGGGGAATCCTCTGTAACAGCGCAGGAACCAGGACACGGCCTCTCTAGATTAGGGAAAAAGTAGGACCCCAGGAACCAGGAAGCTGAAGATACACAGGGAAACCTCCGCTTCAGTGCAGGAAATCAGGAGACTGAAGGACGCAGGGGATACCTTTGCTTCAGTGCAGGAAAGCAGGAAGCTGAAGACGTAGGGGATACCTTTGCTTCAGTGCAGGAAACCAGGAAGCTGAAGACGTAGGGCGAAACCTCCGCTTCAGCACAGGAAAACAAGCGGGAGCTTGAAGGAAGCTGAAGGACGCAGGGCGAAACCTCCGCTTCAGCACAGGAGAACAAGCGGGAGCTTGAAGGAAGCTGAAGGACGCAAGGCGAAACCTCCGCTTCAGCACAGGAGAACAAGCGGGAGCTTGTGGCAGAACAGAAAGACATCCGGAAAGGACTAGGCCAATCCCCGGAGGGGGTGTGAAGGTACTGCTCCAATGAGTGAATCCAAGTCTAGGTTGCAGTGAGAGGCTGCACAGCTGCAGTAGATACCAGAGGGAGTGTGTGGCAGTATTGCTTTGGTGAGAGAATCCAGGCTGCAGTAAATAACAGGAGGAGTGTTCCAGGACTGCACAAGTCTGCAAGGTGAGGCAAACCATAAACCGCGGAGCGGATTCCTTACACAGTGTCACCCTGCGGGGGGAGGGACAGACTCATAGCTCCCTTCTGTCTGTCACCCTGCGGGGGGAGGCACAGACTCATAGCGCCCTTCTGTCTGTGTCACTATGTCATCCTGCGGGGGAAGGGACAGACTCATAGCTCCCTTCTGTCTGTGTCACTGCCATTAAGTCACTTTGCTCTTACCTGGGACTGATCCTTTAACACACAACATACTGTACATCACTGAAATTATGTTCCTTGCACCTTCAGTACATCAAAGATATAAAGTAAAAAGAAAGAAAAAAAATTGAGAGTGAATGTCTGGCATGAAGAGAAAGGTGGAGATAGAAAGACAGAGAGAGAGAGAGCTCAAATATTCAATAATATCATTTAGAGGCGACCTCCAATGGTTGATCCTTCTTTGTTCTATTTTTTCCCTCTCTCCATTAAATTGTCTCTCGTGTTCAGATCTGGCCTGAAGAGGATAATGAAGCACTTGGGCACAAACATGCAGACCACCAGAGCCCAGCTGGAGGACAGGATGGCGAAGACCTCCATGGCCACGGTGTACTTGCCACGGGCACTGAGGGAGGCTGGGATATAGGACACCCAGACACTGAGGAAGGCCAACATGCTGAAGGTGATGAACTTGGCCTCGTTAAAGTTGCCAGGGAGCCGCCTGGCCAGGAAGGCAACGATGAAGCTGATGGTGGCCAGGAACCCAAGATAACCCAGCATGCACCAGAAGGCAGTAGGAGAGCCCTCATTACACTCAACAATGATAATCCCTGGTTGGGTTTGTATGTTGTATTCTGGGAAGGGAGGGGAGCTTGACAGCCACGTGAGGCACAAGCACAGCTGAATAAGGACACCCAGTCCAATGACAATGTAGGACACCTTTGTCCCTGTCCACTTCCTTAGGCTGCTGCCTGGCTTGGTGGCATTGAAAGCGATGACAACGATGACCGTTTTGGCAAGGACACAGGAGACACACAGGGCAAAGACCATGCCGAATGTCACCTGGCGAAGGAGGCACTTCCCAGGTTGGGGGTAACCTATAAAAGCCAAAGAGCAGAGGAAGCAGAGGGACAGGGACACCAGAAGAAGACAACTTAGAGAGTAGTTGTTCGCTCGGATAATGGGAGTGGTCTTGTAGTTACTAAAAAGCCCCAAGAGGGCAACTGGGATCATGGAGGAAAAGACACTAGTGGCTACCAAAGCAGCACCCAAGGACTCTTCATAGGACAGAAACTCAATGGTCTTTGGGAGGCATGTGTCCTGTTGGACACTGGGCAACTGGTCCCACGGGCATCGAAGGCAGTCAATGGAGTCTGAAAGAGACCAAAACATATATCTTGGTTTGTGGAGCATACATAGCTTGTCATTTATCAAAGGAGATACTGTATACTGTAGAACAAGTTATCGGAGCAGTTAAGGGAAGAGTTTTTTGGAACAATTATAGGATTAGTTAGAGGAGGAGGGAATGGTTATAAGAGCAGTTAGGGGAAGACTAAGAGGGCTTATAGGGAGCAGGTTTAGGAACACTTAGAGGAAGAGTTATATGGCGGGAAATTTTGGCAATATAAATATAAAACAGTAATAATCCCACACTAAATAAAAGCAAACAATAAAATAAAGGAATCTGTGACCAAACATCTTACAATTTTTGATGAAGTGGAAAACTTCAAGAGAAAGAAGGAAGAGGTGTGAATGTGAGTCTTTATTATCTCCCCAAGAGGGTGAGTAAGTGCGTTTAGAGCGGGACACAGAATCATGATATAAAACTAGTAAAATACTTCACTGAGGTGACTTAAATACTGTATTTGGACAGAAAGGCGACCCTAGAAGGAACTCTGGAAGGTAGAAAAAAAGAGGTCCCCAGGTTGCCTTTCTGATGATGTCACTTGTGGTACAGGAAGTTCCATGTGTCCAAGACATCAATAAGATTTCCCATAATCTTTATCTCTTCCCAGGAATGGGAAAATACAACAGAACTGAATGGTCGAGCTGCAGATACTTCTAATACTGGGGACACATTGCTGCTAAAGAAACTCAGTCTGACACAAGAATGCCATGTTATATCCCTGCTCTTCTCATACACCCTCTCCTGCTGTCACTTCATGGTCCTGTCACATGGATCATGCTCTTAATAGTGGTGTAGCTACCAGATCCTCCAAATGTTTGCAGATAAATAGGTACCATAGCAGTAGCTTCTCCACTCGTGCTGGACGGAAGAGCTTCCAAGTCATTCCTACGGAGTCCCCTAACCCACAGTATGCAGCATACTGGGATCAAATGGGCAGCAGGACTCCCCCCAAAAATAAAGGTGAAGTCCTGACCAGTCTTATCTGTAGTACAATGGGCAGCCGTGGGTTAATGTTGGGCACAGGGGGCTTGCCTATGTATTTATATGTAGAAATGTTAGAAAAACAGTGATACCGCTCTGTTCAAGAGGTTATGGACATGCAAGGGTTAAGCTGGACTGACTCTTGGTCAATGACATCAGAGTTGGACATGGTATGCCAGGAAAGGGGGACCCATTTTATGGGAATGTGTGTACTAGTCCTATTGTATGGGCCTGATATCTGTCTGTGTGCACTTTGTTGGGGGATGAGGAGGGGTAGACCACCTGCTGAGAGGACCACCCCATCTATTTTGTGAATGGGAACTCCAGCTAATGTAACCAGGACAGACCCAATGAGCAAGAGAACCCTGGTAACAGACTTTGCGAGAGCCCCTGTACGGTGTTCAGCAAAGGATCCTGAAGAGGCCCAGTGCAGTTGTCTGATGCGACCTAGCAGAGTTGTGTGCTTGGGCGCCAGAGCAAAGTACCGGGAGCTAAAGGAGAGCTCACGGGGAGGATCCTCTTTCAGTCATGGTGTGTAACTTCGGCGGGAGGCAATTTGAGTGCTGGAACATCAGAGGGGAGTCTCGAATTAGAGAGACTGCTGTGGATAATCCCAGCGTGGCTGTGGATAACAGAGGTCTCTCCTGGAAGAGAGCTAACTGGAGAGCCAATCTTGAGGTCTCCAGCTTTGGTGGGTTGTGGTCCCCACTGCACAGTGCTAGGTAGCCAGGAGCCACTTTTTCCTTCTGTTCCCTTGAAGGGATCTACTGCAGGGTTTCCAAACTTTTTTTTCCGTGACCCGGTTATTTTTGAACTTCTCCTTCGTGACCCACTAAAAATTTTATCGCCTATACTGGCCTATAGGGCCTGCACAGACACACACACAGCCACTGATACACACACACAGCCACTGATACACACACACACACAGCCACTGATACACACACAGACACACACACAGCCACTGATACACACACACACAGCCACTGATACACACACACACACAGCCACTGATACACACACAGACACACACACAGCCACTGATACACACACACACAGCCACTGATACACACACACACACACAGCCACTGACAGACACGCAGCCACTGACACACACACTGATACATACACACAGCCTCTGATACACACACACACACGCAGCCACTGACACACACGCAGCCACTTACACACACACGCAGCCACTGACACACATGCAGCCACACAGAGACACTGCTACACACACACACACACACTGATACACACACACACTGATACACACACACTCTGATACACACAAACACACTGATACAGATACACACACACACACACACTCGCTCTCCCCTATACGCACACAGACACAAACAGTGAATTACAGGCAACAACGGATGTGAGTGACTGGAGAGGGGGCCAGGGGCACTTGGGTGGGAGGGAGGGGGCCAAGGGCACTTGGGTGGGAGGGAGGGGGCCAGGTACACTTGGGTTGGAGGGAGGGGGCCGGGGCACTTGGGTGGGAGGGAGGGAGGGGGCCAGGGGCACTTGGGTGGGAGGGAGGGGGCCAGGGGCACTTGGGGTGGAGGGAGGGGGCCAGGGGCACTGCGTTGGGTGGGGGGCACATGAGGGGGCCAGGGGCACTTGGGTGGAAGGGATGGGGCCAGGGTCACTTGGGTGGGTGGGAGGGAGGGGGCCAGGGGCACTTGGGTGGGAGGGAGGGGGCAAGGGGCACTTGGGTGGGAGGGAGGGGGCCAGGGGCAATTGGGTGGGAGGGAGGGAGCCAGGGGCACTTGGGTGGGTGGGAGGGGGCCAGGGGCACTTTTTCGGGGTCAGGGGCACTTAGGGGGGCAGGGGCACTTGGGCGGGTTGGAGGGAGGGGGCACTTGGGTGGGTGGGAGGAAGGGGGCCAGGGGCACTTGGGTGGGTGGGACGGAGGGGGCCAGGGGCTCTTGGGTGGGTGGTAGGGAGGGGGCCAGGGGCACTGGGTTGGGTGGGGGGCACATGAGGGGGCCAGGGGCACTTGGGTGGGTGGAAGGGATGGGGCCAGGGGCACTTGGGTGGGTGGGAGGGGGCCAGGGGCACTTGGGTGGGTTGGAGGGTGGGGGCCAGGGGCACTTGGGTGGGTGGGAGGGAGGGAGGGGGCCAGGGGCACTTGGGTGGGTGGGAGGGGGCCAGGGGCACAGGGGTGGGTGGGTGGGAGGGGGCCAGGGGCACTTGGGTGGGTGGGAGGGGGCCAGGGGCCCTTGGGTGGGAGAGACAGGGCCAAGGGCACTTGGGTGGGAGGGAGGGGGCCAGGGGCACTTGGGTGGGAGGCAGTGACTGGGTGGGATGACTTACCTTGCCGCCGGACGCTTTCCCCTGCTGCCCCCGATATCCCATCTGCCCGGGACGGGAGGTGGGCTTGGGGGCACGGGAGGTGGGCTTGGGGGCATGGGAGGGGGGCTCGGGAGGGGGTGCCATGGCAGGGGGTGCCACGGGAGGTGAGCTCGGGAAGCTGGCCACAGGGGGAAGCGGGCCGCAGTAGGAGCTTGTACTTCCCCCTCCGTCCCACGTAACGTGCGGGCCGCAGAGGAGCTGGTACTTCCCCCTCCGTCCCACGTAACGTGCGGGCCGCAGAGGAGCTGGTACTTCCCCCTCCGTCCCACGTAACGTGCGGGCCGCAGAGGAGCTGGTACTTCCCCCTCCGTCCCACATAACGTGCGGGCCGCAGAGGAGCTGGTACTTCCCCTTCCGTCCCACGTTGGAAGCGGGGGGGGGGGGGGGGAAGGGAGCGGGCCCTGCGCAAGCGCACGGGACCACGGGAGGACGGGAGACACTGCGAGGCCAGCCTCGCTGCGACCCAGCAATTTTGGTGCCGTGGCCCGGTGCCGGGTCGCGACCCACCATTTGGGAAACGCTGATCTACTGTATTTGGGGCATCCAGCTTCAGTGGGTGGAAGTCCGAACCACACCAGTTGAGTAGCAAGGAGGCTACAAACAACACAGAGCTAGACTGTCTGGAACCAACTAGCCTGTTTTGTTCATCGTTTCCCTAGAGGACTGTTTTGTATTTTGGACTGCACTTGGGCTCAGCTTGAGTCACCCACATGGACTAAAATAGCCCAAGACCGCTATGCCCCAGCTGCATCCTGGAGGACAGTTACCTAGCCCTTTCTATTTCAGTATTTGCCCGTTTATGTTGTAACTGTCAAGGGGAGTTGGATTACTATACCCATAAAAGACCCAATGCTCATTACTGCTGCGGCACAGTTTATTCGAGCATTTGCCCGTTCTGTGCCGCAGCAGTAGCCTGGCGCGCGCCCGAGTGTGACGGGCGCGCGCCGAAGCAGCGGAAGAGCGCCCTCCGATCGGGGCGCTCTCCCTACCACTGCCGGGTCCGCCGGGTCCCCCGGAACCCCCTGCCGCTGTCCCGCGATCGCGGGACACCAGGGCTCCCTCGGGGAGCCCTGGACGCGCGTGCAGGGGGCGCAGGCTCCCGAAGACGCGTGACCGCGCGTCTATGACGCGCGGCACGCCGAGGGGCGGCCACTAGCAAGCCGGGAAATCTCCCGGCTTGCGGATCTGGCCGCACTGCGATAAAGTGTGTCGCCAGTGTAGCTCCTTGTGTCGGCTAGTGGTGACCTATGTCTGAAGGAATCTAATAGGGGATATAACAGGGTTGAGCCTACCCTGCAGGCTCTGGTGACAGCAGACAGTAAGGGGTCTGGGCACAGATCGGGGATCTCTGGATTTTAGGTATTCCGTGACTCATACCACAAACTCAACAAACTCTCCGTTTAATAGGTGCTACTGGTCTTACAGGATCTAAAACCATATAGTGTGCACGCTACAGAAGAGGGCGGAGTATGAGCTGCCTTTAATGAAAGGGAGTTCCATTAGCAGCAATGAGTGAGATTGGAATTAGGGAGTGAGAGGGATGGTTCGGGATGGGGTCATACATGGTTCCAGAAAACGTTCTTGTGGTTCCACAAAGTTATTGAGATGTTTCTATTGAAACTGAATGATCAACACAAGAATGATCTACTTGATGCTACTCTGAAAACATGGACCACAGTTTTAAGTGACCTTGGAGATGAAGGTCATCCCTCACCTGTGTAGTTGGAGATCTCCCCTTGGGGACAGGAGACACACTGGAAGCAGCAGGCAGGCTTCCCTTCTATAGCTGCTTTCCTGAAACCCGGAGAACAGCTCTGACTGCAGATGGAGAGAGGGACCTTGAGAGAGATGGGGGGCGGAGACAGATACCTCATTTTCAAGTGTATATACAGAGACTGAGACATCTATTACCTTTATATACAGAGAAATGAGAGACAAATATCTCTCTCATCTTTATACAGTTATACAGAGAGAGGGAAGAACAGGTGCAGGCACTGAGCTATCTCTCACCCGTAGAGGTGACCTCCTCCCCAGGTGGGGCATTGATTGAGTCTCATTACTATTTAGTGCAGAGTTCTGCCCATACCTGTGTATCCCCCGCTGCCCACTGGATGGCGCTGGTGTTCACCACGAATGTGTCTCCTTGCCCGGCACTTACATCGTAACTCCCGACCTTCACGTGCTTTATGGTTCCCGAGGAAGTCATTTGCCAGTTGACGATGTCGTACAGAGCGGGGATGTCCCCATTGGAGTCGAAATACACGTCTTTGTCGTCTTTAGCCTGGAAACGGATGGACTTCATAGAGTGCAGAACCTAAGAGGAAGTTAATAGGATCAGAGGAACCTCCTTGTGATGGGATAAAAGGGCGTCTTACAAACATGATTCTATAAGTTAATAGTGTTTCCGTAGTGCGGGATTCTCTGATGTAATACACAGTATTAGCATCGTCTGTAAGTTTGTAGGGTCAGTATGAATGAGAAAAATGTTGACTTTGTTCACTTCTAGGAATCCACTGCTAGAGACACTCTCTTATCCCATCAGAGGGAGACCCCACTTAACTTATCAACTGTTAGGAATCTTGTTTGTGAGACGATCTTATCCCATAGAGAGAAATGCAATTGGCGTCATTAACTTATACAGTAGGAATGCCCTGCGTCTTATCTCATTAGCGAGAGGAACGGCTGACCCTATGAATAGCTCAAAGTAGAATCGAATGCTACAAACATGAAAGAGAAGATGGGTGAAGATACCTCCCATGGTTGGAAATCCAAAGTCTCAGTGCATCTCCCACGCGATTCAGGGCAAGCCTCTTGCCTACGAGTTACGACATCCTGCAGAGCCCAGGCCAAAGCAGAAACAGCAATGTGAATGCTGTAGGTCATCCCGAGAACATTGATATTGTGGAAGGTGCTTCCAAGAGACTCCTGACCGGTACAGAGTCTGGTGCCGTTGGGCAACGGAATCCCAGGTCTCTCCCATTTGCAGACAAAGTGCTGCTCCCAAAACTCAGTCATGAAGATGTCATCTGGAGTCTTTTTGAGGTGGCCGGCATTAAGAAACTCTCTTAACCCAGGAATCTGCCCGCTGTGTAATGCAAAGCCGATGGTGCCCCGTAGGACGCCCCAGTATCGCTCCTTGGATAACAGGTCTGAGGTTGACCATGACTCACTTGCCACCCAGCTCTTCCCCGTGACATTGCGCCTCAAGAGCTCTTCTACCACCGGAATAAAATATAAATCATTGGAGAAGACAACAATAATATTGGCATTTGATTCTGCAATGACCCTTGAGAGGTGGGGGCTGTTGAGGTCGGGCCGGCTGGTCAGTATGAAATCGATGAAGGCTATACAGGCCCCAGATCTCAGTATCTCCATCTTGGTTGCCAAGATGCCCTCCTGCCCATAGTCATTGTCTTCAGCCAGCAGCCCCACCCATGCCCAGTGGAAGAAGGACACAAGCTGTGCCAGCCCTCGGGACTGGAAGACGTCGCTGGGGACAGTCCTGAAAAAGGAAGGGAACTGTGCACGGTCGCTCAGGAGGGAGCTGGTTGATAGATAGCTGATCTGAAAGGACGAGGTGAAGAGATGAAGGTGGAGTGAGGAGCCTGGAACGTTTAGGCTGGTACAGGAATGTATAGCCTGGCACCTTTAGGACTGGCCTAAGGGATACAGAGCCTGGCACATATAGGGCTGGAACAGGGCGATACAGAACCTGGCACCTATAGGCTGGTACAGGGGGATACAGAGCCTGGCACATATAGGGCTGGAACAGGGGGATACAGAATCTGGCACCTATAGGCTGGTACTGATGCGTGTACTGATTGATCTGTGTGGTTGATTGAAGTGCTGTTGGTTAAAGTGTGTGCAGTTAGAACCAGAAGGAAAGGGAAGTACTGGGTATACTAGCAGGGGTGGCTGTTTTTGGGGAGTGTGCAGTGGGTTAATCTATTTTTAAAGTGTGCTGTGATTTGAAGCCTGTAACTTTTTCCCCCCTTTCTCCTGGGGGCTGGTTAATTGGCTGGCCTAACACACCTGCAGTGGGTGGGGTTAGTTAATTGATAACCTAACACACCTGGTGGGTGTCCCTATTTAAACAGAGGCTTCTAACGAATCCTGAGCTTGCGTGTACTGATTGATCTGTGTGGTTGATTGAAGTGCTGGTTGGTTAAAGTGTGTGCAGTTAGAACCAGAAGCAGTTTGAACAAGGAAGCAGTTAAACAAGGTATAGTTTATTGAAGTACAGTTTACTGTTAGTACTTCTAAACTTCATAGTTGCTAGAATGAGCAGGATTGAAAATGCCACTCAGTGCACATCTTGCCACATGTATGTGCACTTGGAGCAGCTGTTCCAAGGAGCATACCGCTGTGAGAAGTGTGAGCAGGTGGTCTCTTTAGAATCAGAGATTGCTGATCTGAAGAGGCAACTTGCAAAATTGAGGGACATTGGCAATCTTGAAAGGGAATTAGAGCTCACTGAGCAGGCCCTTGCTTCGACTAGTGGTGCAGATGGAGGTGCTTTTAGTGAGGAGCAGGTTGGTAGCTTAGTTGCTGTTAGTGAGGAGCAGGTAGGTAGCTGGGTGACAGTTGGAAGGGGAAGCAGGGGCAATAGGGAGAGGCAGGTCATTTCTGAGCTGACACATCCCAATAGATTTGCCATGTTGAGTGAAGATATTGGGAATGTTGGGGCAGAAATGGCAAGGCTGGGGGAGACTAATTCCTCTAGCAGCCAGGGGAATAGTTCCTCCAGCACAGTGGGGACTCAGGATGCCCAGATGCAAAGAAAGATTGTGGTGGTAGGGGACTCAATTATTAGGAAGGTAGATAGGGCAATCTGTTGCCGGGACCGCATGAACCGAACAGTTTGTTGTCTCCCGGGTGCTCGGGTTCGGCACATTGCGGATCGGGTAGACAGATTGTTGGGGGGGGAGGGGGCTGGGATTGACCCGGCGGTCTTGGTACATGTTGGCACCAATGACAAAGTTAGAGAAAGATGAAGGGTCCTAAAAAATGATTACAGGGATCTAGGCCAAAAGCTTAAGGCAAGGACCTCCAAGGTAGTATTTTCTGAAATACTACCAGTGCCATGCGCTACCACAGGGAGACAGTCAGAGATCAGGGAGGTTAATGCATGGCTAAGAAAGTGGTGTAGGAAGGAGGGGTTTGGGTTTTTAGAGCACTGGGACTCCTTTTCTGAGAGGTGCCATCTATATTCTAGGGACGGATTGCACCTCAATGAAGAGGGATCTTCTGTGCTAGGGGGGAGAATGCTAAAAAGGTTGGAGGAGATTTTAAACTAGGATGGAGGGGGGAGGGGAATGAAACAGATAATGAACTAAATGGAATAGATGAGGATACAAGGTGGTATGGAGGTAGAATGGGGGCAAGTGCAAGTTTGACAAGCAGTGAGATACCCATAATAAATAGAGATAATACTAGAAAACTTCTAAAGACTAAACCAAGTGGGAGCAGAAAGGAAGGAGCAGATAAGATAATAGTACAGGCTGAAAAAAACCTGAAATGCATGCTTGCTAATGCAAGAAGCCTGACAGATAAAATGGGAGAGCTTGAATTAATAGCTACAATGGAGCAGTATGATATCATAGGCATTACTGAAACATGGTGGGATGAAACTCATGACTGGACAGTTAATTTAGAGGGGTATTCTCTATTTCGGAAGGATCGAACAAATAGAAGGGGAGGTGGAGTATGTCTATATGTTAAACCAGATCTAAAACCTATTATAAGGGATGATGTCTATGAAGGGAATGATGAACATGTAGAGACCTTGTGGATAGAAATTAGCAGTGGAGGTATAAGTATAAAGAAAATGTTTGTGGGAATATGCTATAAACCACCAAATATCTGTGAGATTGAGGAAGCTAAAATACTTTTGCAAATGGAGAAGGCATCAAAACTGGGTCATGTTTGCATAATGGGGGATTTTAATTATCCAGACATAGACTGGGGCAATGAGATTAGCGTTACAACAAAAGGAAACAGGTTTTTGGGGGTGCTTAAAGATAATTATATGACCCAAATTATTGAGGAACCAACCAGGAGAGGGGCAGTTCTGGATTTGGTCATATCAAACAATGTAGAAGTAATAACAAATATTCAAGTCCTGGAACATTTGGGTAACAGTGATCATAACATGGTCTCATTTGAAATAAATTATCAAAAAACAGATTACTTGGGTTCAACAAAGATTTTAAACTTTAGAAAGGCAGATTGTAATAAACTGAGGTCTAATCTAGTAGTAATACAATGGGATGATGTTTTTGCAGGGAAAAATGTAAAAGATAAATGGGCAGTCTTTAAAACATTGTTAGAAAAACACACTTATCAGTGTATACCCTTGGGTAATACAGTAAGTATAAAAGAATTAAGTCAAAACCAATGTGGCTAAATAAACAGGTAGGGGAGGAAATGGACAAGAAGAGGAAGGCGTTTAGATTCTTTAAGTCAGAAGGGACAGAGACATCATATCAGAATTATAAGGAATGTAACAAAAATTGCAAAAGGGCAATTAAATTAGCAAAAATGGATAATGAAAAAAGGATTGCAATATGAAAGTAAGGTCAACCCTAAAAAGTTCTTTAAGTACCTTAATAAAAAAAAATGAGAAAAGAAAATATAGGACCCTTCAGTGTGAGATGGGTAGGCAGATTATTGGAGATAAGGAAAAAGCAGAGGTATTAAACAAATTCTTTGCCTCTGTGTTTACCAGGGAAGATTCAAGTTTAATAGTAGCGCCACAGGAGGAAGCCACAACCTCCATATTAATGACCAATTGGTTAACTGAGGAAGAAGTTCATAAGCGACTTGAAAAAATTAAAGTAAATAAGGCACCTGGCCCCGATGGCATACATCCAAGAGTTCTCAAGGAGTTAAGCTCAGTAATAGCAAAACCATTATATTTAATATTCAAGGACTCCATTTCCACAGGCTCAGTACCACAAGATTGGCGTAAAGCAGATGTGATGCCTATATTTAAAAAGGGAGCTAGATCACACCCAGGGAATTACAGACCTGTAAGCCTGACTTCAATAGTAGGGAAACTACTTGAAAGTTTAATACGGGATAATATTCAGGAATACCTAATGGAAAACAAAATTATTAGTAATAGTCAGCATGGATTTATGAAGGATAGATCTTGCCAAACTAACCTTATTTGTTTCTTTGAGGAGATAAGTAGGAATTTAGACCAGGGTAATGCAGTTGATGTGGTCTACTTAGATTTTGCAAAGGCTTTTGATACAGTTTCACACAAGAGGTTGGTGTACAAAATAAAGAAAATTGGACTCAGTAATAATATATGCACCTGGATTGAAAACTGGTTAAAGGACAGACAACAGAGGGTTGTCATAAATGGAACTTTTTCAGGTTGGGCTAAAGTCGTGAGTGGAGTACCTCAAGGATCGGTACTGGGACCCCTGCTTTTTAACTTGTTTATTAATGACCTTGAGGTTCGGATCGAGAGCAAAGTCTCCATCATTGCTGATAATACTAAATTGTGTAAGGTAATAGAATTAGAGCAGGATGAAATTTCTCTTCAGAAGGACTTGGAGAGACTGGAAACGTGGGCAGGTAAATGGCAAATGAGGTTTAATACAAATAAATGTAAGGTTATGCATCTCTCTCTTTAACTGCATGGCTGTCTCTCTCTCTCCCTCCTACTCCCCAGGCCTCCTCCCTCTCTCCTCCTGAAACCCACTGGAGGGAGAGACGAGAGAGAGAAAGAGAGAGAAAGAGAGAGAGAGAGAGAGAGTGAGAGAGAGAGAGAGTGAGAGAGAGAGTGAGATAGAGAGAGAGAGAGAGAGAGAGAGAGAGAGAGAGAGAGAGTGTGTGAGTGTGAGAGAGAGAGAGAGAGAGAGATGAATGAATGAATGAATGACCAGGGCTTACAATTGAAAAGTAGAAATGTAAGGTCTGAACAGGTTTGTACCATACATGAGAAGTTTGGAGAGCTCTTTACTCATGTTGCGAAACCGATGCTCATGTGCCCTCTTATTTCAAGTCACCTTATAACACACTCGTATGTCTCTTACCTGGGGGTATCTGTACAGTCCCAACATGTGAGCCATTAGGATGGAGCGTGTGGATCCTGAGTCACCAATCACACCTGCTAGAGGAGGCCCTTTGTGACACCGGTAATTGGGGGTGCTTCCTTGTCCTTGTCCTCCCGACAGCAGCCAGAATGTCCCCTCTGCTGCCCGTCTCATGGAGATGCAGGAGTCAAATATCTGGAAGCCCAGAGTAATGTTGGGGAGAAGGTCGGGGTTTGAGTTAATCTCTTCTATAGCAAATAGCATCACTCGCATGTTCTGATAATACTGGAATACAAACCTAGAGGGAAAAAAAAATGTCACAGACCGTGTGTTAGTGTCACACACAAAAGTGAAAAAGGAGAGTGGTGGTGGGGCACTGCCTGTAGAAATAAAGTGCTGGAGGCTGGTTGAAAATAAAATTAAAAATGCTTTATTCTAAGGCATAAGTAGGCATAGCTACAAAAATAGGTCCTCCAACGCGTTTCACGCCGTAATGGAGCTTTTTCTCTTTTTATTACAGCAAGGCCATTCTAATGCTCTAGCCTGGGGATATAAATATATTGCTCCCATTAGTGGGTGTGTGGTGGGTTCTCTTCATTGAGTATTCATTTCACACATTCACTGTGGGGCTATTTATCCTACTTTGGAGTCCCATATCATGGCTACATTCTGAGCTTCCGTGCCTATATACTGTCCATACTATCATATAGAAGATATACTGCCTCCTGGATTCTAAGCTATATTGTTACTATTATTCTGGATATTGGAAGCACCTACTGGAGATTTATTTCCCATCTTCACTGTGTCACACACAAAGACACACAAACACATGAGCATGCCAGCACACACATACACACACAGTTAGTCTGTCAGTGTCACAAATGCACACAGTGTCTTTTGAGCATGTCAGTGTGAAACGCACAGGAGAGGGGCTCCCTTAGCCTGTCAGTGACACACACACACAATGTCCCCTCACATAGCAACAAATATGACATATTCAATTTAAACTTACGTCTGACATATAAGATCTGCAGGTTTGCTTGTGAAAAGGTTTTCGCTGTAGCTACTTTCCATGTGAATCCCAAAAGTTCCCCCTATAATAACGTCTCCAGCCTCGCTCAGATATTCATTCATGTTTACACCAGACAGATTGCATCCTCGCTCTGACCCCCAGCACATACACACTTCCACAGCTAATGTGTATAACATAATAACGGGGAGCAATCTTCCAATTCTGTATAAACAGCAGCTCTGTCTGTGTCTGTGATTCATCTCTAACTCACAGGGAGAGGGGACCCTCAGTCTGACAGTGTCACACACACAGGGAGAGAGGCTCCCTCAGTCTGTCACTGTCACACACACAGGGAGGGGGGATCCCTCAGTCTGTCACTGTCACACACACACAGGGAGAGGGGCTCCCTCAGTCTGTCACTGTCACACACACACAGGGAGAGGGGATCCTCAGTCTGTCACTGTCACACACACACACACACACACACACACACACACACACACACACACACACACACACACACACACACACACACACAGGGAGAGGGGCTCACACAGTCTGTCAGTGTCACACACACAGGGTGAGAGCCTCCCTCAGTCTGTCACTGTCACACACACAGGGAGAGGAGCTCACACAGTCTGTCAGTGTCACACACACACAGGGAGAGGGGCTCCCTCAGTCTGTCACTGTCACACACACAGGGAGAGGGGACCCTCAGTCTGTTACTGTCACACACACAGGGAGAGGATCTCCCTCAGTCTGTCAGTGTCACACACACAGGGAGAGGGGATCCCTCAGCCTGTCACTGTCACACACACAGGGAGAGGGGCTCCCTCAGTCTGTCACTGTCACACACACAGGGAGAGGGGACCCTCAGTCTGTCACTGTCACACACACAGGGAGAGGGGACCCTCAGTCTGTCACTGTCACACACACAGGGAGAGGGGCTCCCTCAGTCTGTCAGTGTCACACTCATAGGGAGAGGGACTCCCTCAGTCTGTCAGTGTCACACACACAGAGAGAGGGGCTCCCTCAGTCTGTCAGTGTCACACACACAGGGAGAGGGGCGTACTCATTCTGTCAGTGTCACACACACACACACACACACACACACACACACACACACACACACACACACACACACACACACACACACACACACACACACACACACACACACACACACACACACACACACACACACACACACACACACACACACACACACACGGAGAGGGGCTCCCTTAGTCTGTCACTGTCACACACACAGGGAGAGGGGCTTACTCATTCTGTCAGTGTCACACAGACACACACACACACACACACACACAGGGAGAGAGGCTCCCTTATTCTGTCACTGTCACACACACAGGGAGAGGGGCTCTCTCAGTCTGTCACTGTCACACACACAGGGAGAGGGGCTCCCTCAGTCTGCCAGTGTCACACACACAGAGAGAGGGGCTCCCTCAGTCTGTCAGTGTCACACACACAGGGAGAGGGGCTTACTCAGCCTGTCAGTGTCACACACACAGGGAGAGGGGCTTACTCATTCTGTCAGTGTCACACACACACAGGGAGAGGGGCTCCCTCAGCCTGTCAGTGTCACACACATAGGGAGAGGGGCTCCCTCCGTCTGTCAGTGTCACACACACACACTGGGAGAGGAGCTCCCTCAGTCTGTCACTGTCACACACACAGGGAGAGGGGACCGTCAGTCTGTCACTGTCACACACACAGGGAGAGGGGACCGTCAGTCTGTCACTGTCACACACAGTGTCCACTAGTCTATCAGTTTTTATAAGTTATGTAGATGTCCTGGGAATGCAGATAATAATTACACCTTCTCTCGTCAAGGAAATGACAGCACCCTGGGAATCCGTGCTAATCCCAAATACACATCTGTCTATTTTCCTGCTCATCCCACGAGGGACACATGACAGCAGTGTCAGTGTGACGGCCCTAGCAATGAGAGGAAGCAACATACTGTGTCCTGCTTTGGCAGTGAGAGATTTGGAGAACCATTATATTTACTGATAAGTATAGTTATTGGGAGCGGTTATATAAGGCAATAGAAAGAGTTATAGGGAGAGGGTATATGGGGTAATAGGAGGAGATAGGGAACGGTTATATGGGGTAATAGGAGCAGTTATAGGGAGCGGTTATATGGGGCAATAGGAGAAGTTATATGGAGGGGTTATGTGGAGTAATAGGAGTTATATGGAGGGGTTATGTGGAGTAATAGGAGGAGGTAGATGGAGCGGTTATATGGGGTAATGAGGTGAGAGTGACTGTGGGACAATAGCCACAAGTCCAGGCTGTTAGATTGCTTCATGTGGGTTTTAAGGTGACTCTTAAAGATGGGGAGACATGGTGCCTTGCATATACAGAGTGTGAGGGAGTACCACTGATAAGGGACAGTGAGGGAATCGTGTTTAAGGCGAGAGAGAGCCGTAGGGGTGGATGGGAGATGGTTATTGGTAGAACGCAGAAGACTCGCAGGGGCAAAGTGAGAGATACAGTAAGTGCAGTAGATGGCAGTGCTTGGCCACACTCTGGGTATGGGACAGTGGCCATGACCCCAAGCTATAGAGATGTTTCATTTAAGAGACGAGTTTGGAGGTTTGACTTAAAGAGGGAGCAAGGGAGCTTGGCATATACGGAGTGTGAGGGAGTCCCACAGGTGAGGCCAGAGAGAGTAGTGGAGGTGAAAGAGGCAGAGAGGAGATGGTTATGGGCATAACGCAGGAGACGAGCAGGGGCAGAGCGAGAGATCAGAGCTGGTATGTAGGGAGGAGCAGATGACTGGCAAAGAAAAGGTCCACGGCCCTCCAGGATTGAGAAAAATACCAACATTTATTTATTGAACGCACGAACACGTCATGAATTCCAAGAAAAAATTCAGAGCGACGTTTCAGATCGAACAGGTCCTTTCTCAAGCTCTGGAGAAAGAAAAAAAGCTTAAACTAATGTTAGTGACTAATTAGTAATGGGATACCCAGTCATTTAAAGAAAACAACTCAACTTAATGTCTTCGTTTAACCCCTTAGGAGTCATAGTCCTGAGTTCATCGATCGCCTTAGCTTCCAGCCGCAGTAGTGACGTTCCGCTATCTCCCCCGCGCAGGGGAAGCATAGGCCTGCAATATTGGCATACAGCACATTGTTGCCCGGCTGCTGATAAAGGTTACAAATTTGTGGCATTGCAACCGGTACTTTGTTTATCCAGCTTCTACCCTGATCTAACTGCCCCGGTCCATAGTATCCGTTATTACCCCTGCCTGTGCTGATCCGGTCTAAGGGAACCGTTCCGTACCCCGGTACTCACTGGAGGGGGGGTTAGCGTATTGCGGTCGATGATGAATATATACCTACTGCTTACATCTGACCCAGATATCCATGTGAATATCCCATGGGACACATTACATAGTTACATAGTTACATAGTTACACAGTAGATGAGGGTGAAAAAAGACGTACATCCATCAAGTTCAACCTATATATTGATATCAATATATATGTATAATAATTTATATTCAATCAATATACATTGATTAATCGTCGCGCGCCAGATCCCTAATTGGTTATGAGTATCCCTCCCTCTGGTGGACCTCTACTATACCGATTGGTCCCAGAGACTAGCTATAGTCAGACATACGGTACTAAGAGACTTATCGAGCTATTACAGCCGCACTGTTCTGTGGCATTTGGCCGTCTCAGTCACGGGGACATTTATTCAGTAAGTATTCGCTGTATATACAGACGAGTACAACGGGTATTCTAAGGCTTGCCTTAAACTAGCTCGGTTACATGCTGGGTGTAGCCTGGCTAGTTTAAGGCAAGTTTAAGGCATTTCTGCATTGACTAATGACCCATCGGATTAACACAGCAGGGGTCCCTGGCAGTCCCATTCAGTTTGATCTGATGGGCCGTTGGTCAATGCAGAAATGCCTTAAACTTGCCTTAAACACGACCCAGCACATACTCAGCATGTACCTGGGTCTTTTTGGCGATTGCCACTGGTTTGTGTTAGAATAACCGATGGCACTGCAGTATATCTTCGCAAGCGTCGTCGTCTACATAACATGGTTAAAGTTGTATTATTCTTCATGTAGAGTATTGGGGAAGGTTATCCTCTGGTTCTCTGGTGGGCATTGCTACGGCTCTATATACATTTGCTGCCTTAGGATATTGGCATCCTTAGACTTACTAAGTCCTGCTACACATGTGTACATTGAGTGCAACTGCAGGGACCTGGCATGACCATCTTGTCACGCAATTGTTGTGTGTACGTATATATATTACTATCCCTATGCACCTTGTACCCCCGACTATAACCGCTTTTGGAATTTGGGTGAGTGGTGGGGGTAACATACATAGTGAGTTCACGGGACATCATAATTTAACACATAACGGGAATCAGCGCTGAAGAAAAGAGCGCTGTGCGTCAGGTTCCTTGAACATAGACGTGCTATTATCAAGGGGGCTCTGGCGCACAGTGTTCCTCGTCATTTCGCTCAGGTCCACTCCAAAGATCCAAGTGGGCTCAAAATTATGGGGATTGAGAGTATTCCCAAAACCAAACTAGGAGGGGATAGATTCAAATCACTGTGTATGAGAGAATCCTTTTGGATATACACTCTTGATACCCTCTCACCCAAAGGTCTTAATGAGTGTGTAGACACACGTATACTGGTCTAATTCCGTTGGTTCTGCTGTCCTTGTCTCACTGCTGATGGTTCAACATTGATCTCCATGTTCATCTTAGCTTTATATGAGCTACCTGTTGTTGGAGGTTCTTTAGTCTTCTGTCTCTGGAGGTTTGTTTTTGTATTTTTTGCACTCTTGTATCTGACAACTTAAGTTTGATATCTAGTTTCTGGGCATTAGTCTGGAGTTTTACATTTAGGTTAATATTAATTTTCCTTATATTTAATCACAATATTTTTTTTTTAAATTAATATAATTTTTTATCCCATTTAGGATTGCTAATGTTTAATAATTATATATATATATATAAATATATATATATATATATGTTATTTAAGTGTTATTATTATTATTAATTGTAAGTATTGGTGTTGCATTGTTCCCACCATATATCAAGAGTTTGTGTTTTTTAATAAATGGTAATTATTATTATGTTTAAACGGATATTATTATTAGTAAATTATTCAATTAATGATTATATTATTGTTTCTATATCAAATTAATTTAGGATTGGTTTCACTATTGGTTCATATTCGATGTCTGCAGTATTATTAGAATTATTAATTAGTGTTAACTGCTATTTAGGACAATTTTTGAAGTATTAGTTAAAGTATTCTTTATGTATGGAGTGGACAATCTATCAATTTAGTATTGTGTATACGTTAAAGTTTTTTAATTATTAACATGAAGTATGTAATTTCCGGAATATGTTGAATCAGTATCAGCAGATTCAAATAGTGAGAATAGCTTTACTTGGACCTCAGCCTATTTAATTGGCTGTTGTGGACCAATCCAACACCCCTGACAAAGTCACGAGGCGTGACGAAATGCGTAGGGACGGTGACGTCATCACGTGTGGGTGCGTGCACGAGGAGCCCTCTGGCGTTCCAGCAATTCAGCCAGCTGATTATTTCATTGCCGGTACCTAACTAAAGCAGGCGCAGAGGACATAGAGGCACTGAGAGACGCAGTGGATCGGCGCCAGCTTGTGACAGGAGCTGTATATGGCTATCAACTGATCATGTGCACCCTGTTTGTTCCGGACAAAAATCCTGTAAGTGCAATTCCTTGGGGCTGCTTGTTCTATTAAATGCACATTTATTTTCTACAGTTACATGCTATAGAGCCTGCGCTTCTTTTTGTATATATATATATATATATATATATATATATATATATATATATATATATATATATATGTATATATATACATGTAGAGGTATCAGGACCCAAGATGCAAAACCTGCGCAATGCTCTACACAGCGGACACAATACAAATACCACACAGGAATCGGGAATACAAAATCAGAGGAAGGTTCACCTGTTCCTCCAGCAATGTCGTGTACCTCATCATGTGCATGAAATGCCCAGGGGGCTGCTACTACATAGGTGAGACAGGGCAGGGGCTAAACAAGAGAATGAACCTGCATCGCCACAGCATCACATGCGGAACAAGAGACAGTCCATTTGGCGAACATTTCTCTGACTCTGGTGATAAGATGAACGATCTGAGGGTTGCCATACTCAAAGGTAATCTTAAAACACCAAAAGAGAGACGGTTGCATGAATACAAATCTACGCAACTGTTCGGGACACTTAGCAGTGGCCTAAACAGAGTTCGAAATTTTATGAGTCATTACTGACACAAGTGAACTCTCTTCCCATGAGCGCTAAGGGCCATGTCTGTACATACTGTGCTATATGTATGCACACACAGCTGTCTCTGACACATACAAATACTCCTTGTTTTTCCATCCCTATACACCAATAGGGACATCAAAGTATCCACACACACTTTTAGTTGTGCTACATACTCTCACATTTCCACACCCACCCACACCATTTATATCCACTCCCACTCCACACACCTTTTGTAAAGCACTGTATATACTGTGGGCTCTCCATTCATTTTCATTCACACTGATACACATACACACTCTTTCATCACTTGCTTTCAGGAACCTTTTGACACCTCTAGCCATAAAACACATCCACACCGGGGGAAGGACCAGCACAGATAACATTCCAAGAGACACTGTTTATAGTATAGCTTTTGCTTGCTTCATTCATTGTAACATCGCCGGAAGAAGAGATCAGTGTATCTCGAAAGCTCGCACAAATAAAAGCATTTCGTTAGCCACAGAACGGTATCATCTATTTATTTTTTGATTATATATATATATATAAATATATATATATTCTAGCTGATATACCCGGCGTTGCCCGTGATGTAATGTTCTGCCTCCCCCATCCTCCCTCTCAACTCCCTTCCCCCCCTCTTCACAGCTGTTCAGACTTCCCCCCTTCTCTCCCGACTCCCTTCCCTCTCTCCTGACTCCCTCTCCCCCCTCCTCTCTCCTGACTCCCTCTCCCCCCTCTCTCCTGACTGACTCCCCCTCTCCTGACTGAATACCACCCCCCGCCTGTCCGCTGTGCGCCGCCATTTTACCAGGAGGAAGGAGGTCCTTCCGGAGGCTGCCTGCCCACTGCCTGTCCCCCCGCCGGGAGGGAAGTGAGCGCCGGGGAGGGTGTGGCGGTAGGGAAGGTTTGGCCCGGGATTAACGGGGTTACCCCCCAAGGGCCCCCCTCTAACCTCGCCAGGGAGACAAGGGGTTAACTGGGCTGAGGCCCAGAACTGTGACTTAACCCTTGCTAAATAACATGAAAATGCTTATTCCCCTGTGTAAATGATGTTGTTGCTGGATCAGGGTCTGCATAACCCACCCACTGGGACTTAAGGGGTTAATCTTATATGCAGTGCTGAATAAACAGTTACCTGAAAACTGGTAATTTGGTAACTGAGTAAGCCAGGACCCTGAGCCTTGGGGTACATCCTCCGGGTCACCCCCCAAGTACACACATATTAAAAATATAACGTTGTCATAAGAGAAACATATATTTTTGATAAAGTGACTTTTTGTAGTTTTTGAAATACACAGGCAGAATGCTAATAATGGTGTGCTAATGTACAGGCAGAATGCCTGTCTTTATAATGCATGAGGAGCCAAATGGTGCCTCATATGAGTATTCACTGGAAGTGTATATCAACAGAGAGGTGTGATACATCGCCCTGATCAATAGGTAACTGACCTAATTGGTTATGCGAAAAGCAAAAGCCCACTTCAAAAGGTTTATTGACGTGGCCAGTAGGATGCTACATAGGATATCCTGCTAGATTTGAGCCTGGCTTCCCAGGGGAATTGTTTATGCGGGAAGCAGGCAAAAGGAAGGGAAGGGTTTGTTATTCACACCTTCCAGCAAAAGGTATCCCCCAACAGGATATCAAAAGTGAGTAACTTTATTAAATATAAGGATACTATGAAATGTCCTTGGCTGAACCGGCTAAGAATTACATAAGTGTCTTGGCGAGAGTAAGCCGATCTTGGGAAGTCTAAACATTGAATATGTAACTGCTGCGAAATGCCAGATATTAATATCTCTATTAATGTTCATATTACAATGTAATTTTTGGTCTTCCTGCGAGCGTCAGGTGTCACCGGCCGTATTAATATATCTCACCTGACTGTGTGTATTACAGAACGGAAGTTATGCAATGATTTGCAGTAAATATGAAATTTTGGTTGAAGTTCTCAGAAACTGCAGCCCCCCTGCTATGATAATGAGCAGGGAAGAGGATGCCTTTGTAAACGTGGTAACTCACATTTACACACCAAGGTTTCCTGCAGGAGTGAACATGACAAATGTCCACCCTGCTTCAAAGGGTTTATTGATGGGGGGCTACCCCAAGCTAGAGTCCCAATGGCTAGAACTTAAGTTTTGTTCAAAAGGTTTTATTACCCTCCCTGTCTGTGAGTATGGGGGAGGCGCATACCATAGCAGTTTAAGTGTCCCACTTATCACTGTCCAACACAGGTTATCTTGTCCAAGATCCAGAGGGGTAGCTGGCCTGGCATTCCATTTGCACATGTGGGGCCTCAGAAAGGAGACCCCAGAGTTCTACTGCAGATGTGCCAGCTAGCAGGGGGGCCTGTCCTAAAATGTGTTCCCCCACCAAAGATTGGCTGGAGATAATTGCAAACCAATCCCAGGGTCTTAATGTTACAGATAGAGGGACAAAGGGTTTATAACCTGCTGTTTCCCATCTATCCTTGGTCTTCATTTTTGGTCGCCATGCAATGTCTTGGGCTGATTGCTGGATGAAACTGCCAGTTCAGATGGGACTGTTTTCATTATTTTCATCTTTTACGTAAGTGTCTATATTTTGCCTGTTATTGTATAATCTGTTGTGTTCACCTTTATCAAGGAATAAATTCTATTTATCATATCTAAGTCTCGTCCCAGTTCAAACCCAGGTATATATATATATATTTATATATATAGTTTTTGGTGTAAATTACAGCCTGTCGCAAGCTACCGTGACAGAGGGAAGTGAGCGCTATAGAGGGAGAGAAGTGAGCGCCGGGGAGGGAAGTGAGCGTTGGCGGCTGGGGCAGGAGAGCTGCGCCACGCTTCCTCTCTGTCCGGGAGCCAGTGCAGGGGGCGCACGTGAGGGTGAGTGTGATAGGGGCGGGAGGGGGAGAGGACAGAGAGAGAGAGAGAGAGAGAGAGTGTGTGTGTGTGTGTGTATGTGGCCGAGGGAGAAGAGAGTGGCAGTTGGGTGACCTCATAGAGCCAACAATCTGATTGGCTAGAGGCTGAGGACCAATCAGATTCACCGCATCTAGCACTAACCTTTCAAATTTATATATTAAGATATATATACTAGCTTATGTGCCCGGCTTCGCCCGGGGAATGTAATATTGAATACATGTCCCCACCCCCCCACATCTCACAGGCCAAGATCTCCCATCCCATACCTCAGCTAGCGAGGAATGCAGCGAGCTCCCAGGAGAGAGGAGGGGGGAAAGCAGATGGGGGGGGGGTGGGGTTTGCAGGGGCAGCAGTGAGTGCAGGCGGCTAAGTGGAACCCCTGGGACTGCTCCGCGGAGCCCTGGCTAAGAATCACTGACACACATACACAGGCCGAACCAGGCAAGGACACGACCCCTCCCTTAGTGGCCACGCCCCCCGCCCCCTGCTCTCGCTCTAACATTACTGCTGTCCAGCAGAGTGAAACTTAGAATGTCCATAACTTGGGAGGTGAGTCACATTGGAAGGTCAAAATAGTTGTGTTGGTCTACAAATCCTTAGCAGAATGTCCAGTGAAAGTTTTGTGGTGCTACGTGGTGTCGTTTGTGAGATATCGATGCTTCTGACATACAAACAAACAGAAAACGGAAATCCAACTTAGAATTATAGTATAGATATATATATATATATATATATATATATATATATATATATATATATATATATATATATATATATATATATATATATATATATATCAAGTCATGTGAAAAAGAAAGTACACTCTCTTTGAATTCCATTGTTTTACATATCAGGACATAATAACAATCATCTGTTCCTTAGCAGGTCTAAAAATTAGGTAAATACAACCTCAAATGAACAATAACACATGACATATTACACCGTGTCATGATTTATTTAACAAAAATAATGCCACAATGGAGAAGCCATGTGTGAAAAACTAAGTACACCTTATGATTCAATACCTTGTAGAACCACTTTTAGCAGCAATAACCTGAAGTCATCGTTTTCTGTATGACTTTATCAGTCTCTCACATCATTGTGGAGGAATTTTGGCCCACTCTTCTTTACAATGTTGCTTCAGTTCATTGAGGTTTGTGGGCATTTGTTTATGCACAGCTCTCTTAAGGTCCCACCACAGCATTTCAATCGGGTTGAGGTCTGGACTTTGACTGGGCCATTGCAACACCTTGATTCTTTTCTTTTTCAGCCATTCTGTTGTAGATTTGCTGGTGTGCTTGGGATCATTGTCCTGTTGCATGACCCAATTTCGGCCAAGCTTTAGCTGTCGAACAGATGGCCTCACATTTGACTCTAGAATACTTTGGTATACAGAGGAGTTTATGGTCGACTCAATGACTGCAAGGTTCTATCTAGCGTATCTCTCTAGCGTCTCTCTCTAGCGTCTCTCTCTAGCGTCTCTCTCTAGCATCTCTCTCTAGTGTCTCTTTCTCTCTCTCTCTCTAGCGTCTCTCTCTAGCATCTCTCCCTAACATCTCTCTCTAGCCTCTTTCTCTAGACTCTCTCTCCCTCTCTCTCTCTCTCTCTCTCTCTCTCTCTCTCTATATATATATATATATACATAGAGATAATAATTACCAGAAGGATGTCCGATAATAAGAGACAGCACACTGAGGGTTAAATCCGAAACAAAGTCTGTATTGTAGACAAGAGAGGTATTGCAATGTCTCAGTGTGCTGTCTCTTATTATCGGACATCCTTCTGGTAATTATTATCTCTACATTATTTTTATGGGATAAGCATCTGTTTTTTGCTTGAGTTTTGTGTGCCTACTGTACTGCTTTCTTTGTATATACATACATACATACATACATACATATAGAATTATTCTTATCTGTACATATAATGGTTCTCCAAATCTCTCACTGCCAAAGCAGGACACAATATGTTGCTGCCTCTCATTGTAGGGCCGTCACACTGACACTGCTGTCATGGGTCCCCTGTGGGAATGGATGAGCAGGAATATAGAGAGAAGTATATTTGGGATTAGCACTGATTCCCAGGGTGCTGTCATTTCCCTGATAAGATAATTAATGAGAGATGGTGTAATTAATATCTGCATTCCCTGGACATCTACACAACTTATAAAAACTGACCCAGAGAGTCCATCTCCTGTCTGTGTGACACTGATATACTAGGGGACACAGTGTGTGTGACACTGACAGACTGAGAGAGCCCCTCTCCCTGTGTGTGACACTGACAGACTGAGGGTCCCCTCTCCCTGTGTGTGTGACACTGACAGACTGAGGGAGCCCCTCTCCCTGTGTGTGTGACAGTGACAGACTGAGGGAGCCCCTCTCCCCCCTAGTGTGACACTGACAGACTGAGGGAGCCCCTCTCCTGTGTGTGTGACACTGACAGACTGAGGGAGCCCCTCTCCTGTGTGTGTGACACTGACAGACTGAGGGAGCCCCTCTCCCTGTGTGTGTGACACTGACAGACGGAGGGAGCCCCTCTCCCTGTGTGTGTGACACTGACAGACTGAGGGTCCCCTCTCCCTGTGTGTGTGACACTGACAGACTGAGGAAGCCCCTCTCCCTGTGTGTGTGACACTGACAGACTGAGGGAGACCCTCTCCCTATGTGTGTGACCGTGACAGACTGAGGGAGGCCCACGCACTGTGTGTGTGACAGTGACAGACTGAAGGAGCACTTCTCCCTGTGTGTGTGACAGTGACAGACTGAGGGAGCCCCTCTCCCTGTGTGTGTGACACTGACAGACTGTGGGAGCCCCTCTCCCTGTGTGTGTGGCACTGACAGACTGAAGGGGCACTTCTCCCTGTGTGTGTGACACTGACAGACTGAGGAAGCCCCTCTCCCTGTGTGTGTGACACTGACAGACTGAAGGAGCCCCTCTCCCTATGTGTGTGACCGTGACAGACTGAGGGTCCCCTCTCCTGTGTGTGTGACACTGACAGACTGAAGGAGCCCTTCTCCCTGTGTGTGTGTGACAGTGACAGACTGAGAGAGCCCCTCTCCCTGTGTGTGTGACAGTGACAGACTGAGGGACCCCCTCTCCTGTGTGTGTGACAGTGACAGACTGAGAGAGCCCCTCTCCCTGTGTGTGTGACAGTGACAGACTGAGGGAGCCCCTCTCCCTTTGTGTGTGTGACACTGACAGACTGAGGAGGCCCCTCTCCCTGTGTGTGTGACACTGACAGACTGAGGGAGCCCCTCTCCTGTGTCTGTGACACTGACAGACTGAGGGAGCCCCTCTCACTGTATGTGTGACAGTGACAGACTGAGGGAGCCCCTCTCCCTGTGTGTGTGACACGGGCAGACTGAGGCAGCCCCTCTCCATGTGTGTGTGTGTATGTGTGACACTGACAGACTGAGGGAGCCCCTCTCCTGTGTCTGTGACAATGACAGACTGAGGGAGCCCCTCTCCCTGTGTGTGTGACAGTGACAGACTGAGTGTCCCCTTTCCCTGTGTGTGTGTGACACAGACAGACTGAGGGAGCCCCACTCCCTGTGTGCATGACAGTGACAGACTGAGGGAGCCCCTCTCCCTGTGTGTGTGACACTGACAGACTGAGGGAGCCCCTCTCCCTGTGTGTGTGACACTGACAGACTAAGGGAGCCCCTCTCCCTGTGTGTGACAATGACAGAGTAAGGGTCCCCTCTCCCTGTGTGTGTGACAGTGACAGACTGAGGGTCCCCTCTCCCTGTGTGTGTGACAGTGACAGACTGAGGGTCCCCTCTCCCTGTGAGTTAGAGATGAATCACAGACAGAGCACCTGTTTATACAGAATTGGAAGATTGCTCCCCGTTATAATGTGGATGTTATACAAATTAGCTGTGGAAGTGTGTATGTGCTGGGGGTCAGGGAGAGGATGCAACCTGTCTGGTGTAAACAATAATGAATATCTGAGCGGGGCTGGAGACGTTATTATAGGGGGGACTTTTACGATTCATGTTGGCAAAAACTACATCGAAAACCTTTTCACAAGCAAACCTGCAGATCTTATATGTCAGACGTAAGTTTTATTTGAATGTTACTATCTGTGATGTTTTCAGAGGGTATGTGACACTGACAGACTGAGCGAGCCCCTCTCCCTGTGTTTGTGTGACATTGACAGGCTGAGTGAGCCCCTCTCCTATGTGTGTGACACTGACAGACTGAGGGAGTCCCTCTCCCTGTGTGTGTGTGTGTGTGTGTGTGACACTGACAGACTGAGGGAGCCCCTCTCCCTTTGTTTGTGTGTGACATTGACAGACTGAGGGAGCCCCTCTCCCTGTGTGTGTGACACTGACAGACTGAGGGAGCCCCTCTCCCTGTGTGTGTGACAGTGACAGACTGAGGGACCCCTCTCCCTTTGTGTGTGTGTGACACTGACAGACTGAGGGAGCACATCTCCCTGTGTGTGCGACACTGACATACTGAGGGAGTCCCTCTCCCTGTGTGTGTGACAGTGACAGACTGAGGGTGCCCCTCTCCCTGTGTGTGATACTGACAGACTGAGGGAGCCCCTCTCCTGTGTGTGTGACACTGACAGACTGAGAGAGCCCCTCTCCCTGTGTGTGCGACACTGACATACTGAGGGAGCCCCTCTCCCTGTGTGTGTGACAGTGACAGATTGACTGAGGCCCTCTCCCTGTGTGTGTGACAGTGACAGACTGAGGGAGCCCCTCTCCCTGTGTGTGTGACACTGACAGACTGAGGGAGCCCCTCTCACTGTGTGTGTGACAGTGACAGACTGAGGAAGCCCCTCTCCCTGTGTGTGTGACAGTGACAGACTGAGGGAGCCCCTCTCCCTGTGTGTGACACTGACATACTGAGGGAACCCCTCTCCCTTTGTGTGTGTGTGACACTGACAGACTGAGGGAGGACCTCTCCCTGTGTGTGTGACACTGACATACTGAGGGAACCTCTCTCCCTTTGTGTGTGTGTGACAGTGACAGACTGAGGGAGCCCCTCTCCCTGTGTGTGACACGGACAGACTAAGGGAACCCCTCTCCTGTGTGTGTGTGACAGTGACAGACTGAGGGAACCCCTCTCCTGTGTGTGCGTGACACTGACAGACTGAGGGAGTCCCTCTCCCTGTATGTGTGACAGTGACAGACTGAGGGAGCACCTCTCCCTGTGTGTGTGACACTGACAGACTGAGGGAACCCCTCTCCTGTGTGTGTAACACTAACACGTTTGTGACATTTCATTCTCTGCATCTAGGTTTGAATTCAAGAGATATCAGAGCATGTGGGCGATGATATTTGCTATTGAAGAGATTAACTCAAACCCCGACCTTCTCCCCAACATCTCCCTGGGCTTCCAGATATTTGACTCCTGCGTCTCCATGAGACGGGCAGTAGAGGGGACATTCTGGCTGCTGTCGGGAGGACAAGGAAGCATCCCCAATTACCGGTGTCACAAAGGGCCACCTCTAGCAGGTGTGATTGGAGATTCAGCGTCCACACGCTCCATCCTAATGGGCCACACTTTGGGACTGTACAGATACCCACAGGTAAGGGAGATACGAATGTGTTATAATTTGACTTGAAATAAGAGGGCACATGAGCATCGGTTTCAGATCCCCCGGAGGTCTCTTCTTCCTGGGTACAGAGGAGCCACTTAGTGGCATCTTTTGATCAAAAATGATTCAAGCCTGTTAACCCCGTCAAGGTTAACTCCAGTTTTGCAGATACCTATACTCAGTAAATAAAAAGTCTTATTGTGTTTTGGACAAAATTTAGTAAAATATGTGACAGTGTCCAAATGGTTAACAGAGTGAAGCATAAAGCTATCTGTGATTTAGCGCAATTAATATTATGACGGGAAACTGCGGTGCGCAAGTCCCTCAGTGATACATAACAATACGTCCACACATTTCTTTCAGAAGATTCAAGTGAAGGGTTCCTGTGTTATTAGACTGAGGATCAAAATGTAGAAATCGCACACAGAAATTGCCAGACAATTTGGGAGGGGCGCAGGGAGTGTGTGTTTTCTGTAAATGTGAGGCCCATCTTATTCCTAGCTCCATATTCCATATAGTGGGTATGTATTTGTCTGTGGGTACAGCGCTTTAAAAACCACACAGGTCTCTTTTTCATGTATAAACCCTGGTTAATAACGGAATGGACGGCGTCAAATGTTTCATAGTAGAAGTTATTTTCGTTCTTATTTTTAATGTTTTGACAGATCAGTTATTTTTCAACCAGCGCTCTCCTCAGTGACCGGAATCTGTTCCCGTCCTTCTTCCGGACCATCCCCAGTGATGAGTTTCAGTCCCGAGGTCTGGCCCAGCTGGTGTCTCACTTTGGATGGACTTGGATTGGTCTCCTGGCCATTGACAATGATTACGGTGAATTTGGGATTCAGGTGGTCCAGCAGGAGCTTGTCAAGCTTGGGGCTTGCGTGGCCTTTGTTGAGTACATCTTGTCCGGACAACCCAACAGTAATGCTCCCCACCTTGTCCGCGTCATCAGGGAGTCAAGGACCAAGGCAATCGTGGTTTTGTCTTATGATTCTGCATTTCTGCCGGTGGTGGAAGAGCTGGTGAGGCAGAACGTGACAGGAAAAATTTGGGTGGCTAGTGAATCTTGGTCAACCTCTACTATACTTTCCAATAAGAAGTTTCATAGGGTCCTGGTGGGTACCATTGGATTTGCCATCAATTCTGGGCAGATGACTGGGTTCTTTGAGTATTTTCATGCCCTCCACCCCTCCAAATCCCCAAATGATACATTCATAAGGGAGTTTTGGGAACAGACTTTCTCTTGTAAGTGGTGGGTCCAGAAGAATGTCGATGACTGGACACATAATAGCACAATTCCACAATGTACTGGAAGAGAGAAGCTGGACAGCTCCATGGCTGAAGCAGATCTGAGAATCAGTCTCAATGTCTACACATCAGTTTACGCCTTTGCATGGGCCTTACAAAGCCTAATCCAGTGTAAGCCTGGAAGTGGACCATTCCGTCATGGTGCCTGTGCCAACATCTCATCGTTTCGACCTTGGCAAGTAAGGCTAAGTATTTACTTTGTTCATACATGGGACTGAACCTTTAACATGTTAAAGAGGTTACTGTCGGTAGGTCACTTCTCTCCTACCTGGGATGCACCATTTATACCATAAAACAGGTCATTGTGATCTTCAGGCTCCAAAAGAACACACGAAAAACAAAGAGTTGTTGTTGCTTATGTTAAATCTTATTAGAAATAGATTAGTAAATCAAACAAGTTATAATCGCTCTGTAAAATAACTACACACCATCGATATCTATGTACTGTTAAATCAGCACAAAGGAATTTCTAAGAGATCATGTGGAAAGGGTTTATGGCAAGAAATATAGGGCTACTCCAACCCTCATATAAGATTATGCCAGAGGTAATGAATCTAAATACGCCAGTGTTCTGGAGTGTCTCACATCGTCTTCTTCTTCCAGCTTCTCCATTACATTAAGAGTGTAAACTTTGAGACCAAAGACAGGACCAGGATGTTTTTCGATGCTAAAGGGAACCCCCCAGCCCTCTACGATATCGTGAACTGGCATCTGAGCGCCACAGGCTCCTTGGAGCAGGTGAAAGTGGGAAGTTATGTCTCAAGCGCCCCCGATGGAAAGATCTTAAGAGTAGACAGTGCGGCTATTGTTTGGGCCACTGGGGATACACAGGTATGTCTGAGCAAACCTTATACTATGAACTAATACATGGAGTAGATTCGATGAATTGCTTTTCAATTCTGATAAAGCAGTGGAAGAGAGAGAGAGAGAGAGAGAGAGAGAGAGAGAGAGAGAGAGAGAGAGAGAGAGAGAGAGAGAGAGAGATAAAACCATGTACAATAGAACTTTGAACTTAATTTATATATTTATTCCATTGAATCTCCCATAGGTTCCTCTCTCGGTCTGTAGCCCAAGTTGTACCTCGGGGTTTAGGAAGATGGCCATACCAGGAAAACCTGCCTGTTGTTTTGAATGCGTCCCATGTCCCCAAGGAGAGATTTCCAACCAAACAGGTAAGAAGGTCACAGATGTTTTGGCAAAAGTCATGTTATTGATGGCAAAGGTTAACATCAGTGTCTCTTCCAGATGCTGTGGAGTGTCACAGATGTTCCTGGGACACGTGGCCGAGTCTTCAACATGACAGGTGTCTACCAAAGACCATACAGTTCCTCTCCTACAAAGATTCACTGGGAATCAACTTAGCAGCCATTTCCTTCTCTTCTTCAATATTCCCTATTGGAATTCTGGGAGTTTTCATCTGCCACAGGACAACGCCCATTGTTCGGGCCAACAACTGGTTCCTCAGTTGTCTACTCCTGGTGTCCCTGTCCCTCTGCTTCCTCTGTTCTTTGGCTTTCATCGGCTATCCGCATCCTGAGAAATGTCTTCTGCGACAGGTGGCATTCGGCATCGTCTTTGCCCTCTGTATCTCCTGTGTCTTGGCCAAAACCATTACAGTTGTCATCGCCTTCAAGGCCACCAAGCCGGGCAGCAGATTAAGAAAATGGACAGGAACAAAGGTGTCCTACTTTGTCATCGGGCCGAGCGTTTTCATTCAGCTGTGTGTGTGCGTGATGTGGTTGTCCCTTTCCCCTCCCTTCCAAGAACACGACATCCAAACCCAACCTGGGATAATCATCTTTGGGTGTAATGAGGGTTCCCCCCTCGCATTCTGGTGCATGTTGGGATATCTCAGCCTCCTGGCCAGCGCCAGCTTCATTGTTGCCTTCCTGGCCAGGCGGCTCCCTGACAGCTTCAACGAGGCCAAGTTCATCACCTTCAGCATGCTGGCCTTCCTCAGTGTCTGGGTGTCCTATATCCCAGCCTCCCTCAGTGCCCGTGGCAAGTACACCGTGGCCATGGAGGTCTTCGCCATCCTGTCCTCCAGTTGGGCCATAGTGGTGTGTATCTTTGCTCCTAAGTGCTTCATCATCCTCTTCAGGCCCCAGGTGAATACAAAGAAGCATCTGCTAAGTAGCCAAGCCAAGGGTGGCAAGGAATAGGCTGTTTCGTTATGGATTTTCATTTGGTCCAGCAGTAATTGGGGGAGCAGATGGAGAGGGAATAGGTTTGGAAGATGTCTCTTCACTCAGTCCATACGTACAGCCACATCTGCTATTTCTGTGTACACACAGCTCTGTCACTGCACCTCCATCCTTCTCTGCTGTCTGCTCTGCCACTCCTGTGTACACACAGCTCTGTCACTCCACCTCCATCCTTCTCTGCAGCCTTCTCTCCTATTCCTGTGTACACATAGCTCTGTCACTGTACCTCCTTCCTTCTCTGCAGCCTTCTCTCCTATTCCTGTGTACATACCGCTCTGTCACTCCACCTCCATCCTTCTCTGCGGTCTCCTCTGCTATTCCTAAGTATACACAGCTCTGTCACTGCACCTCCATCCTTCTCTGTAGCCTTCTCTTCTATTCCTGTGTACACACAGCTCTGTCACTGCACCTCCATCCTTCTCTGTAGCCTTCTCTTCTATTCCTGTGTACACACAGCTCTGTCACTGCACCTCCATCCTTCTCTGCTGTCTGCTCTGCCATTCCTGTGTACACACAGCTCTGTCACTCCACCTCCATCCTTCTCTGCGGTCTCCTCTGCTATTCCTAAGTACACACAGCTCTGTCACTGCACCTCCATCCTTTTCTGTAGCCTTCTCTTCTATTCCTGTGTACACACAGCTCTGTCACTGCACCTCCATCCTTCCCTGCTATTCCTGTGTACACACAGCTCTGTCACTGCACCTCCATGCTATCTAGCGTTCAGTGTATTACCAAACCATAAAGATGCAAGATATGTTATATCAATGGCGCTGGGCCCCAGGAAATGGCAAATAGGGGATGACCAAAAAAAAGGATATATAGCAGCCTGATGGAGATAGATGTCCAGTAGAGCCCTCCTCGTGTTGGTGGTCAGATCATGCAGACAAAAAAAGAGAATAAAAAACAAACATAGTGTGATACAGTATATCATAAACACAAATAACACCACTAACAGACACTTAAACTAACATATGCTGAGACACACATGGACTGAAAAGTAAAAAACACATTTAATATAAATCTTGTAGTACAATACAACTAAAATCACTCAATGTGAGAAGTCCCTAATATCCTTTGGCTAGCTGGAATGCCCGCTTACCGGGGCCCAGCTGGTATCAGGCAGTGGATAATCTGAGAGTATCCCCTCTCATACGAAACCGGTTTGGCTCCTGCCCGTCTCCTGGGTGTTGGCCTCATGCAATAGTGCGGCTGCCGGTGGAGTGGGTGGGTGTAGCAGTTGTCCCTGGTTCGCCAGGGTTAGATCATCTGTCCACACTCCCTCTCTCCGTCTTTCGAGATGTGGGCATGCGCAGAAGCGCTCGGCGTCACAGGGCATACACCGCCGCAACCTCAGCTCCTCGCGGTGAAGGGGAAGACTCTTGGCGGCAAATTCAAAAGTGCTCCAAAGCAGGAGCTGCTCAGCTTGGCCTGCGGAGCTCAGAAATGTAGCGTGTCGCATTCAGAGATATCAGGGACCTATTTTTTTACCCCTGAGGAAGGAAGCGCAGTCTTCCGAAACACGTAGGGTGGTCCCTGATATATCTGAACGCTACACGTGTGGACAGATGATCTAGCCCTGGCGCACCAGGGACAACTGCTACACCCACCCACTCCACCGTCAGCCGCACTATTGCATGAGGCCAACACCCCGGAGACGGGCAGGAGCCAAACCGGTTTCGTATGAGAGGGGATACTCTCAGATTATGCACTGCCTGATACCAGCTGGGCCCCTGTAAGCGGGCATTTCAGCTAGCCAAAGGATATTAGGGACATCTCACATTGAGTGATTTTAGTTGTATTGTACTACAAGATTTATATTAAATGTGTTTTTTACTTTTCAGTCCATGTGTGTCTCAGAATATGTTAGTTTAAGTGTCTGTTAGTGGTGTTATCTGTGTTTATGATATACTGTATCACACTATGTTTGTTTTTTATTCTCTTTTTTTGTCTGCATGATCTGACCACCAACACGAGGAGGGCTCTACTGGACATCTATCTCCATCAGGCTGCTATATATCCTTTTTTTTGGTCATCCCCTATTTGCCATTTCCTGGGGCCCAGCGCCATTGATATAACATATCTTGCATCTGTCTCTTCTGACCGTGGGTGTCAGAGTTATATCCCGGGCTGCAGGCCATCACCAGGTTATTTTATTAGCGCTACCTTTTTTGATTTGTTTACCAAACCATAAAGACTATTATATTCTCATCTCTGTCTCAGTATTTTTATATCACTTTCAAATCTGGGCATCTGAATTAAAATAAAATAAAACACCAAACCATACTTAAATGACTAAACATATGGTTTGACAGCTATCCTTGTAATAGTCTCTTCTTCCCACAATTATTCTCACTCTCACAATCCATCTCTAACGCTCCCGCAAACTATGCTACTGTGTTGATTTGTTAAATAAAAGGAAAATATGATTTAAGTCAGGGGTGCTCAACTCCAGTCCTCAAGCCTCCCCCACCCCCCCCTGAAAAAAAGGTCAGTGTTTCCGGATATCCCTGCTTCAGCACAGGAGGCTCAATCAGAGGCTTTCAACTGAGCCTCTGATTGAGCCACCTGTGCTGAAGCAGGGATATCCTGACCAGTTCGGGGGGGGGGGGGGGGCTTGCGGACTGCAGTTGAGTACCCCTGATTTAAGCTATGTGGTCTCTATATATTAGTGGTGCTTATGACTGCAGACTTTTTTTTAACCACCGTTGTTAATCCACCTGTCACACAATACCCGAGCCTCACTAACAAACAGTTATAAATATCTACATCCAAACATCCTGGGGTGAATCTGCATTAAGTGTAAGGTACTAGTGCCGGCGTTTTAGAATAATACAAAAATATATACAGCTCCACCCTCTTATAGTGCTGTGCTTTGGGGTCCAAAGAATCACATCGCGTTAGGAATAATGTACAATTGTATGCATTGAACAATAAAGTATTTAAGACACCGATAATCGTGTTGTAAAGTATTCATAAGTACGAAAATTGGGAGCCCACGCTCACATCACGTTATAAGCGGATCCGCGTTGTAGCGGGGTTCAGCTGTATATATACTGACTGTATTCAATACGATAAGTGGCTTTCCCTTTTTAAACATGAAAAGGTCCTCTCTACTACAGAGGGGCGAATCTTCATGGCGGATCAGTCGGTTCCTTTGGTGCCGCTGATTTCCAGGATCCAGTCTCAAAAAGACCAAATACCCACCCCTCCAAATACATACCAAAATACCCCCTCAAATACATACCAAAATACCCCACCCCTCAAAATACATTCCAAAATACCCCCCTCCAAATACATACCAAAATACCACACCCCCATTACATATACAACCCCAATACATATAACCCCCAATACCTATAACCCCCCAATACATTTACACCCCCCAATACATATAACGCCTCAATACCTATAACCCCCCTCACAATACATATAAACCCCCAATACATATAACCCCCAATACCTATAACCCATACCCAATACATAAACCCCCAATACATATAAACCTCCAAAAATACATGTAACCCCCCAATACCTATAACCCCCACCCACCCAATACATATACACCCCCCTATACCTATAACCCCCCACCCAATACATATAACCCCCCAATACATATAAACCCCCCAATACATATGAGAAAAAAAACAACAGAGAAGGATTCCAAGATGGCGGCTTAGGAGAAGGCAATGGCCTGCCGAGGCCCCAATGGAAGCCCCCTCTAACACGGCGTTTGAGACGTTTTAAGGTGACCTTTCCTCACCAAAATCTTTTTAATTCATTACTAGCTTCTGAACAAGGTTACGCCATCTATGATGGATGCTTCAATCTCTTTACTTCTTGTCAGATAAGGATCCGGAATTAAGTTCCTCTTATAGGCTTATTGCTTTACTTAATTCCTATGCTAAATTGTTTACTAAAATATTAGCCATGAGACTAGAAAACTTGTTTCCCGCTCTTATTAATAATGATCAATCTGGATTTATTTTAGGATGTCAAACTTTTGATAACATCCATAAAATCTCGATTTGATTCAGAATGCTAAAAATAATCAGATTCCTTTGGTAGCTTTAGATTTTGATGTAGAAAAAGCATTTGACAGAGTAGATTAGTCCCATATGGAACAAGTATTATACAAATTTGGATTAGGTCCTAACATTATCAAATTCACATTAGCTCATTATTAAACTCCACGTGCTCAGGTTTTAGTTAATGGGTCTTTAACAGATAGATTTTTTAATTTATAGATGAACAAGGCAAGGTTGTCCTCTTTCACCTCTTATTTTTGCTATGGTTATGGAACCATTAGCGCAAACAATTAGGTAGGTTAATCTAATTACAGATATTCAAATGGGTCCAGCTCATTATAACACTTCTATGTTTGCAAATGATATTTTACTTGTTGTTTCAAATCTAGAACAGTCTTTGAATTAATTAATAGCAGTGCTTTATACATTTTATCTTGTTTCTGGATTAAAGATTACTTTTGTAAATCAGAAATTCTCAATCTCACTTTGCCAGGTGATCACATGGAATATTTTACCAAGCCTGTTATATCTTTTTCAAGCTTTACCTGTGAATATTCGTAAAGACGTCCTAGATGCGGTTCAATCTAAAATAATTAAATTTATATGGGATTATAAACCTCCTCGGGTGGCTAAACCAGTTTTATTTCAGAAAAAAGTGGAGGGGAGGGTTAGATTGTCCAGATATGCATATTTATTATTTACCATCCCATTTAGGAACTCTTAGGGATTGTTATGTATGTTCTGGAATCAAACAATGGGTAGATTTAGAGAACGACAGCACTACAATTCCCTTACATAACATTATTTGATTACCTAAAAAACATAGACCTAAGGAATTATATAAACATCCTTTAATTGGCTTTACTCTGGGGATATGGGACTCAATATTCAGGAAATTCAAATTGTCTTCTTTTCCTTCTCCTCTGACTCCAATATTGCTTAATCCGGAATTTATTCCTGCATTGGCCCCAGATTTGTATGACTGGAGGGTGCCATAAAGGGACCAATTTTTATTACCAGCATCAGATTAAATCTTTTTCGCAATGCAAATCTGATTTTGACTTGGCAGAAAAGAGTAGATTTCATTCATTTCAAATTAGACATTGGATATCACAACCAAATATTAAGAAAACTGCAGTACAAAAAATTACACTTTTTGAGGATATTGTAAGGAACCTCAACCCTCTCTAATAGCACGCCTGAGATCAGATGCATTGTAAGGAACCCCAACCCTCTCTAATAGCGCATCTGAGATCAGATGTTTCAATCACACCCACCCCTCAGCTCCTTATTATACAGGGATATATGAGACCTGCATTATATTATGGGGTCCATTAGTTATCTGGTGGAAATTCCAAGTAAGTCAGCACTGAGTAATGTATAGGAGTATTATAATCACTTTGTTCTGGATTATTAGCACCGGATAAGTATAGGGAATCACCATATGATTAGAGCTGGGATTGCATGCACCAGTATAATTAGATCAGCACAATATTATGTATACACATATTATTAGAGTATTTTGTTTGGCACTATAAATTCAGCACACGGAACATATTCCTAATATTAGAAATGTGTGAAGGGGGGGGGGGGGGGGGGGAAATGCTCATGTTTATTTTAGGGTTTTTTAAACTATCATTTTCTAACTTCCATTTCATATTTTATTTGTATGTAAATTTAAAGTTATATTTTAAAATTGGAAAGTCCCACGAGGGCAAATAGAGGATACTGGTCAATAAATATATATGCTCCCTATAATAATTTTTAACAGCATATATACTGTATAATGGTTCTTCAAATCTCTCACTGCCAAAGCAGGACACAATATATTGCTTCCTCTCATTGCTAGGGCCGTCACACTGAGACTGCTGTTATGTGTCCCTCGTGGGAATGGATGAGCAGGAAAATAGAGAGATGTGTATTTGGGATTAGCACTGATTCCCAGGGTGCTGTTGTTTCCTTGATAAGATAATTGAGGAGAGATGGTAAAATTTTTATCTGCTTTCCCAGGACGTCTACATGACTTATAAAAACTGACTTATGGAGTCCATCTCCTGTCTGTGTGACACTGATAGACTAAGGGGACACTGTGTGTGTGACACTGACAGACTGAGGGAGCCCCTCTCCCTGTGTGTGTGTGTGTGTGTGTGACACTGACAGACTGAGGGAGCCCCTCTCCTGTGTGTGTGACACTGACAGACTGAGGGAGCCCCTCTCCTGTGTGTGTGACAGTGACAGACTGAAGGAGCCCCTCTCCCTGTGTGTGTGACAGTGACAGACTGAGGGAGCCCCTCTCCATGTGTGTGTGTGTATGTGTGACACTGACAGACGGAGGGAGCCCCTCTCCTGTTTGTGTGACACTGACAGACTGAGGGAGCCCCTCTCCTGAGTGTGTGACAGTGACAGACTGAGGGAGCCCCTCTCATGTGTGTGTGACAGTGACAGACTGAGGGAGCCCCTCTCCCTGTGTGTGTGACAGTGACAGATTGAGGGAGCCCCTCTCCCTGTGTGTGTGACAGTGACAGACTGAGGGTCCCCTCTCCCTGTGTGTGACAGTGACAGACTGAGGGAGTCCCTCTCCCTGTGTGTGTGACAGTGACAGACTGAGGGAGCCCCTCTCCTGAGTGTGTGACAGTGACAGACTGAGGGAGCCCCTCTCCATGTGTGTGTGTGTATGTGTGACACTGACAGACGGAGGGAGCCCCTCTCCTGTGTGTGTGACACTGACAGACTGAGGGAGCCCTCTCCTGAGTGTGTGACAGTGACAGACTGAGGGAGCCCCTCTCCATGTGTGTGTGTGTATGTGTGACACTGACAGACGGAGGGAGCCCCTCTCCTGTGTGTGTGACACTGACAGACTGAGGGAGCCCCTCTCCTGTGTGTGTGACACTGACAGACTGTGGGAGCCCCTCTCATGTGTGTGTGACAGTGACAGACTGAGGGAGCCCCTCTCCCTGTGTGTGTGACAGTGACAGACTGAGGGAGCCCCTCTCCCTGTGTGTGTGATACTGACAGACTGAGGGAGCTCCTCTCCCTGTGTTTTTGTGTGTATGTATGTGTGTGAAAAAAGTATATGTGCTACAGCGCTAAAGCTTAAAAATATAAAGGTAGATTAATAAAACTCTACAAGTGTTTACCACAGTGCCTAAAAATTAGGGGGGCTGCCTGGACCAAATATAGATAAATTATACACACAACAAATACAAAGTAATATACCGGCGCCTCAAAAAGCCAATGAATGTCCTGGCCATATGGCATGAACCAGTTCTGTTGAACTAGACATCCTCTGATGGTTCTTGATGGTTGTCTCACCACATAGAAAAAGAAAACCAAAAACCTATCATATTATATAACTGTAAGGATAATAAAAACATATCATCTATATACTAAGTGTGACACACAAACACAGACCAACACTTGAGACAAACACAGAATCTACTACTAAAATAATTATAACTTACAAACAAGTGCCCTTACAATTAGCAAACATACAAAGAATGAACAGACCTGCAAAAAAAGCAACTACAGCTCAACCCCCTTATAACGCGGTGCTTAGGGTCCAAAGAATCACATCGCGCTATAAGCGGATCGCGTTAGAAATAATGTACCATTGCATGCATTGTACAATAAAGTATTTAAGACACCAACAATCGTGTTGTAAAGTATTCATAAATAAAAAAAAAACTAGGTGCCACGCTTACATCGCGCTATAAGCGATCCGCGTTGTAACGGATCGCGCTATAACGGAGTTGAGCTGTATAATAGACTGATTTAATACAATTGTGACATACACATAAAGGTAACCATAGAATGCTGCTCCAGAGGAAACCCTACTCACAAGAAGCCAAATGAAAGCAGGCACAGCAAATTGTAACTCCACGCGTATGTCCACTCCTACGCAACTCCGTGTGCGCGTGTAGGGAGGGATAGCCACTCGCAGTGCCTACGATACTACAAGCAAGCATGCGCCGCCCAGGCTGTGTACTCCCACGCTGCTCAGAGATCTCCCCGTGAGCACACGGAGCTCGGTCAGCTGACAGCGACCAGCTGCTGCAGGCGTTAGGAAATCCCTTCCCTGAGAACAGGAAGCTGTCACGGGCTGACCAGCACCCGCTGATGTCACTTCCGGGATTGCCAGACACGGAGGGAAACGCCAGCCGCCGCCAGCCTTAGGCCGCGGCCCCACTGCCTGCGCTGCACGCGCGTCGGCCAGGCAGGTGGCGCGTGCAGCCGAATTCCCCGGGCTGCAGTGATGGGGGAGTGACGGGTGCGCGGCCATGATGTCACCCGGCAGGTTCACACTCATTGGCTGAACCGCTGGGGGGCGTTGCCTGGCGCTCCGTCGCTAATTCTAATCTCAATTTTCTTGACTGCCTGGAAAACAAGAGCCCTATTTAAACAAAACACACACACACTCACGAAGCTGATGAAGCAAGGAGAGAGCTGAAGATGTGGGTAAGTCCTCGCGGAACCCCTGATCGCGGCGGCCCTTTTTTTTTTAAAGGGAGCCACGTTGAGACCGCGTTAATGCGGATCCGCGTTGTAGCGGATCAGGCTGTAACGGGGTTGAGCTGTAATTGGGCGATCTGACTAATAGGTCAGAATAATATTGATCAAAAGGGGAACAGTTTTTCTAAGATGAAACAATTGAGCACTTTTACTATCTTTTTGTTCCTTTTATTAAAGAGAAATTCTTGAAAGGTAAATGTATGAACTCACTAATGTCACTTTATGCAGTGATCTAAATACAGCACTTATTGCATCACTTACAGATATTAATGGTGCCATATTTATAGCAAGTATGTCCAGTCACGCTTATTATTCTTCATTTGCAAATTTAATCTGAGCATCTACAACCCAAGAAGGGAATCTCTAGGGCTTTCTACCAATATCTACTATATATGTTGGAAACCTGTCTGATCGCTATGCATTTGGACACCTCTCAAGATATAGTAAGCACATTTTTCCTGATAGTTCTTGAGATCGGGGGGGGGGGAGGGGTAGTTTTGCTCATGTTTGGATACAATTGGACGCCATTTTGAATCAAGATGGTGGACTGAACCATTCAAAACTTCACTGATTTTTAAGCAAATTCACCAGAATTATAAATAGCGGGACTGAATTTATTAAATCCATGTTTTGCAAATTGATCAACTTTATGTTGGGTGCTCCAGAGTAGGAACTGGAAAAACTGTGTGTGTTTTTGTGCCTAATGGAAAAACAAAAAAAATATTGATCCAACAGCATTAGAAAAAAAATGTATCAGGTTTTTTTTTTTTTTTTTCATTACCAAATCCGCAGATTAGATTGTTGGCAATACAAAAAATATCCTAAAAAAAGACAAAAACCCCCTTTTTGAGACTGATTTGTGGAACTTTGGACCAAAGGATCCGTCTCTAGTAGATAGTCACGAGAGCAGCAGCGTCGAAAAATATAAATGTACCATCAAAACAAACAATAATTAAAAGAGTGAATGAAATTAAATGAATGGAAAAGCATTCAGCTCAACTGAATCAAAAAGTAGATCAAGGTTATAGGGTCTGGGAACTATGGTCTCCGTTCTTCAGATAAGATCCTAACTCTGGTTGGTTATTATGCCTTATCTCCTTTACCTTTTATAAATACCCATACAGGCGTAACCCCTCATTAGCGTACGCAATGGGACCGGAGCACGTATGTAAAGCGAAAATGTACTTAAGGTGAAGCACTACCTTTTCCCCACTTATCGATGCATGTACTGTACTACAATCATCATATACGTGCATAACTGATGTAAATAACGCATGCGTAACAGGCTCCATAGTCTCCCCGCTTGCGCACAGCTTCGGTACAGGTAGGGAGCCGGTATTGCTGTTCAGGACGTGCTGACAGGCGCATGCGCGAGCTGCCGTTTGCCTATTGGACGATATGTCCTTACTCGCGAGTGTACTTCAAGTGAGTGTCCTTAAACTGGGGTATGCCTGTACTTCTAAACGAACTTTTCCATCGCTCCCCTTCCCACTCCTTTCCTCTCTCGCCCCGATCTTTATCTTTTCTATGTTATAAAATAACAAGTAAGAATGATTGGTAATTTAAAAGAATAAAAAAAGATTTCAATACAGCCCAACCCCGTTATCATGCGATCCGTTACAACGCGGATCCGCTACAACGCGGATCCGTTACAACGCGGATCCGCTTATAGCGTGGTGCACGCGTGGCTCCCAATTTTCGTACGTATGAATACTTTACAACACGATTACTGGTATCTTAAACACTTTATTGTACAATGCATACAACGGTACATTATTTCTAACACGATCCGCTTATAACGCGGTGTGATTCTTTGGACCCCAAGCACCGCGTTATAAGGGGGTTGAGCTGTATTTAGTTTGGATATGGCACATATAGAAAATTGTAAAGAAATCATATAGAGAAGATAATTATATTTGGTAAGATAGACATATTAAAAATGTACAAACATATATTAAAAATGTAAAGGGATAAATTTTGGTCTATTATCAAAATTGTATATGTATGTTAGATGTTAATATATTCATGTAAATAATAAAAAAAAATATTTAAATAAAAAAAAATATTTAATTAAAAAAAACCAGGGGTTCACTTACTTTTGCACATAGAAAAAAAAGCGTCTTAATGGATTGAATACAGTAAGGTGAGACAAATTCTATATTATTTATTTACATATGGTTTTTTTATTATTCCAAAACGCCAGCACCACTAACTTACACTTAATGCTGGTCCAATCCAGGATTATTAGAGATTATATAGAGATCTCGTAGATTCAATCAGGGGGGCTCAACTCCGGTCCTCAAACAGGACAGGTTTTTGGGATATCCCAACATCAGCACAGGTGGCTCAATCAGAGATTCAGTCCAAGACCGAGCCGTCTGTTTGAGCCATCTGTGCTGAAGCAGGGGGATCATGAAACACTGACCGGTTGGGGATGGATGCGGGGGGGGGGGGGGAATGGAGTTGAGCCTTAAATCATATTTTACCTTTATTTAACAAATCAAGAGGGTGGCAAAGATTGAGGAAGGGTTAGGCTTAGAGAGTGTGAGAGTCAGAATAATTGTGGGAATAAGAGACTATTAAAAGGATAACTGTCAAAGCGTATGTTTAGTCATTTACGTTAGGTTATGTGTTTTATTTTATTTCTGATTTGAAAGTGATATAGAAATACTGAGACTGGGATGAGATGGGATGATACCCTTTATGATTTGGCTAAGATCCCACTGCACGCTAGAAAGTATGGAGGTGCAGTGTCAGAGCTGTGTGTAAGCAGGAATAGGAGAGGAGGCTGCAGAGAAGGATGGAGGTGCAGTGACGGAGCTGTGTGTACGCAGGTATATGAGTGGATGCTGCAGAGAAGGATGGAGGTGCAGTGACAGAGCTGTGTGTACGCAGGTAGTAGTTGATGCTGCAGAGAAGGATTGAGGTGCAGTGACAGAGCTGTGTGTACACAGGAATAGCAGAGGAGGCTGCATAGAAGGATGGAGGTGCAGTGACAGAGCTGTGTGTACACAGGAATAGTACAGGAGGCTGCAGAGAAGGATGGAAGTGCAGTGTCAGAGCTGTGTGTATGCAGGAAAAGCAGTGGATGCTGCAGAGAAGGATGGAGGTGCAGTGACAGAGCTGTGTGTACACAGCAATAGCAGAGAAGGCTGCAGAGAAGGATGGAGGTGAAGTGACAGAGCTGTGTGAACACAGGAATAGGAGAGAAAGCTGCAGAGAAGGATGGAGGTGCAGTGACAGAGCTGTGTGTACACAGGAATAGCAGATGGGGCTGTATGTATGGACTGTGTGAAGAGCCAACCTCCAAAGCCTTATTCTATATCCATTTGCTAACTCTATTTAATGTTGGACCCACTGGATAACCATAACTAAACAGGCTTCTCCTTTACACCCCTGGAATGTCTCCTTAGCAGATTCTTCTTGGTGTTCACCTGGGGTCTGAAGAGGATGATGAAGCACTTGGGCACAAAGATGCACACGACTATGGCCCAACTGGAGGACAGGATGGCAAAGACCTCCATGGCTACAGTGTATTTGCCGTGTGCACTGAGGGAGGCAGGGATATAGGACACCCAGACACTGAGGAAGGCCAGCATGCTGAAGGTGATGAACTTGGCCTCGTTGAAGTTGTCAGGGAGCCTCCTAGCCAGAAAGGCAACAATAAAGCTGACGCTGGCCAGGAGGCCAAGATATCCCAGCATGCACCAGAATGCAATGGGGGAGCCCTCGTTACACCCAAAGATGATTACCCCGGGTTGGGTTTGTATGTCATGTTCTTGGAAGGGAGGGGAAAGGGACAACCACATCACGCACACACACAGCTGAATGAAAACGCTTGGCCCGATGACAAAGTAGGACACCTTTGTCCCTGTCCATTTTCTTAATCTGCTGCCTGGCTTGGTGGCCTTGAAGGCGAAAATAACTGTTATGGTTTTGGCCAAGACGCAGGAGATACAGAGGGCAAAGACGATGCCGAATGCCACCTGCCGCAGAAGACAATTCTCAGGTTGCGGGTAGCCGATGAAAGCCAAAGAGCAGAGGAAGCAGAGGGACAGGGAAACCAGGAGTAGACAACTGAGGAACCAGTTGTTTGCCCGGACAATGGGCGTTGTCTTGTGGCTGACGAAAACTCCAAGAATACCAATTGGGATCATTGAAGAGGAGAGGGAAATGGCTGCTAAGTTTATTCCCAGTGAATCTATGTAGGAGAGGAACTGTATGGTCTTTGGGAGACACCTGTCATGTTGAAGACTGGGCCACGTGTCCCAGGAACATCTGTCACACTCCACAGCATCTGGAAGGGAAAACTGAGGTCAACTTTTGTCATAATTTCGTGCGTTTTCCCAAAATACCTGTGACCTTCTTACCTGTTTGGTTGGAAATCTCTCCTTGGGGACATGGGACGCACTCAAAACAACAGGCAGCTTTTCCTGGTGAGGCCATCTTCCTAAACCCAGAGGGACAGCTTGGGCTACAGACCGAGAGAGGAACCTATGGGCAATTGAATAGAATTGTGGGGAATTGCTCCATACATAAATAAGTTCAAAGTTATACATGGTCTCATGGCCTCATGAGGTCTCTCTCAATCTTTCTCTCACACTGTTTCTCACACCCTCTCTCACTGTATTTCTCTCTCTTTGTTTTCTCTCTGTCTGTTACTGCTTTATCAGCTAGCTGAGTTTGTGGATATATAAATGTGGCATTGAAAAGACATGCATCCAATCTACCCAATGTATTAGTTATTAGTTATTAGTTATTAGTGTATACATAGTATAAGGTTTACTCAGACATACCTGTGTCCCCCCACTGGCCCAAATAATAGCCGCACTATCTACTCTTAAGATCTTTCCATCGGGGGCGCTTGAGTCATAACTTCCCACTTTCACCTGCTCCAAGGAGCCTGTGGCGCTCAGATGCCAGTTTACGATATCGTAGAGGGCTGGGGGGTTCCCTTTAGCATCGAAAAACATCCTGGTCCTGTCTTTGGTTTCAAAGTTTACACTCTTAATGTAATGGAGAAGCTGGAAGAAGAAGACGATGTGAGACATTTAACCAGTGAATGAAAGGGTCAGTCCAACGCTAGGGGCAAAGTGACCTAATGACAGGGACATGTTTAATGGGTTAAAGGGTCATTCCCACGTAGGGGCAAAGTAATCACAGAAAAGATGAAAACATCATGAAATCATTTGATCAGAGCAGATCTGGGAGACAAATTGTCACATCGAACCTTCAACACACGAATTTGGGACATAGTGCATGAGGTAGAAAAGACACGTCCATCAAGTTGAGCCCATGTTAAATTAAGATGACAGATACTTATCCTATATTTGTATTTACAGTATATTGATAGAGGAAGGCAAACAAAAAAAACAGTGAAACATGTGGTATATCCCTGTATACCTTGCCTTTCTAAAAATATGTCCAACCTTTTTTTGAACAGATCTATTGTATCTGCCATCACAGTCTCCATGGGTAACGAATTCAGCATTTTAACTGCCCTTACTGTAAAGAACCATTTCCTTTGTTGCTGTTGAAATCTCATTTCCTCCAATATTAAGGAATGACCCAGAGTCCTTTGTACTGCCCTTGGGATGAATAGTTCAGTTGAAAGCTCTTTATACTGTCCCCGAATTTATTTGTAAATAATCCCATCTCAGATGCTTCTTTTCTAATGTAAATAAATCTAATTTAGCTAGCCTCTCCTCATAACTCTAAACTTTTGTTTATGTTTGAATACAATTGAACGCCATTTTGAATCAAGATGGCGGACTGAATCTTTAGAAACTCCACTGATTTTGACCAAATTCGGCAGGATTATAAGAAGCTAGAGTTACATAGTTACATAGTTACATAGTTACATAGTATATGAGGTTGAAGAAATACGTACGTCAATCAAGTTGAACCTATGCTAAATGTAGACGACAGATACTCTATCCTATATTTGTACTTTCAGTATATTAATCCAGGGGAAGGCAAACAAAAAACTCCAGTGACATATCATCCAATTATATCTCATAAGGGGAAAAATAAATTCCTTCCTGACTCCAAATATTGGCAATCGGATTACTCCCTGGATCAACATCCTTCCCATGTTTACTTATTTGTTATATCCCTGTATACCTTTCCTTTTTAAAAAGATGTCGAACCTTTTTTTGAACAAATCTATTGTATCTGCCATCACAGTGTCCATGGGTAATGAATCCCACACTGTAACTGCCCTTACTGTAAAGAACTCTTTCCTTTGTTGCTGGAGTGAATTCGAAAATCCATGTTGTGCACATTGGTCAGCTTTATGTTGGATGTTCCAGAGTGGGAACTGGAAAAAAATGTGTATGTTTTTGCACCTGATGAAAAAAACTAAAATATAGTTTACCCAACAGCATTAGAAAGGAAATACGTACATTTCTACACCAGAGAAACGCAGCTGATATGGTCTACTTAGATTTTGCAAAGGCTTTTGATACGGTTCCACACAAGAGGTGGGTGTACAAAATAAAGCAAATTGGGCTCAGTACAAATATTTGCATCTGGATTGAAAACTGGTTGAAGGACAGACAACTGAGGGTTGTCATAAATGGTACTTTTTCAGGTTGGACTAAATTCGTGAGTGGAGTACCTCAGGGATCGGTACTGGGACCCCTGCTTTTTAACTTGTTTATTAATGACCTTGAGGTTGGCATCGAGAGCAAAGTCTCCATCTTTTCTGATGACACTAAATTGGAGAATCAGAGCAGGATGTAATTTCTCTCCAGAAGGACTTGGAGAGACTGGAAACGGGGGCAGGTAAATGGCAGAGGAGGTTTAATACAGATAAATGTAAGGTTATGCATTTGGGAAGCAAGAATAAACAGATGACTTACAAATTAAATGGGGATAAATTGGTGGAATCCTTGATAGAGAAGGCTTTAGGAGTGCTTGTAGACAGCAGGCTTAGCAATAGTGCCCAATGTCATGCAGTAGCTGCAAAGGCAAACAAGATCTTATCTTGCATTAAGCAGGCAATGGATGGAAGGGAAGTAAACATACTTATGCCCCTCTATAAAGCATTAGTAAGACCACACCTTGAATATGAAGTATAATTTGGGCACCACTCCTTAAAAAAGGGCATTATGGAACTAGAGAGAGTGCAGAGAAGAGCCACCAGATTAATAAAGGGGATGGACAATCTAACATGAGGCGAGGCTAGCTAAATTAGATGTACTTACATTAGAAAAGAGGCGTCTAAGAGGGGATATGATAACTATAATCAAATACATTCAGGGACAATACAAGGAGCTTTCACAAGAACTATTCATCCCACGGACAGTACAAAGGACCCGGGCCATCCCTTAAGGTTGGAGGAAAGGAGATTTCACCAGCAACAAAGGAAAGGGTTATTTACAGTAAGTGCAGTTACAATGTGGAATTATATATATATATATATATATATATATATATATATATATATATATATATTTGTATATAGTTATCATATCCCCTCTTAGACGCCTCTTTTCTAATGTGAAAGTTTATCATTTAACAAATGGTTTCCCCCATCCTTATTCTGGTGATTTCTATAACAGAGTAGACCTTTGTTTTGTCATGTTGTATACAGATGTAGCAAAGCTTAATGTCCTCAGTGCCATGAGCGGTCACGGCTCCGAAAGATTACCGGTGAGGGGGGCTCTTATTCACAAACACAAAGCCCCCACAGATCCATCACGGCAGACACTGTGCCGGGCGCTAGACTTGCTCGTCGGTGAGTCTTGATCGATCCGTACCTTGATCTTTTCGATACAGTTGGAAATGTCTAACACTGGAGTATTTAGATTCATTACCTCTGGCATATTCTAATACTAGGGGTGGAGTAACTCTATATTTCTTGCCATAAACCCTTTCCACATGATCTCTTAATAATTCCTCCACGCATGTTTTACCCGGAGATAAGTATTACATACTTTGTTCACCTTTCTGGATAGAATTGGGTTATTATTGCACTATACCTGTTCTGAGTTCTGTACATAGATATCAATGGTGTTTAGTTATTTTACCGAGCGATTGTAACTTGTTTGATTTACTAATCTATTTCTAATAAGATTTAAAATGAGCAACACCAATTTTGTGCTTTTTGTGTGTTCTTGTTGAGTTCTGGGGATCATACTATTTTAACCTAATGACTGTGACCTGTTTAATGGTCTGAAGGGTGCGTCCCAGGTAGGAGAGAAGTGACCTACCGACAGTGACCTCTTTTACAGGTTAAAGGGTCAATCCCATATAGGAACAAAGTACATACTTAGCCTTACTTGCCAAGGTCGAAACGATGAGATGTTGGCACAGACACCATGATGGAATGGTCCACTTCCAGGCTGACACTGGATCAGTCTTTGTAAGGCCCATGCAAAGGCGTAAACTGATGTGTAGACATTGAGACTGCTTCTCTGACCTGCTTCAGCCATGGAGCTGTCCAACGTCTCTCTTCCTGTACATTGTGGAATTGTGGTATTATCTGTCCAGTCATCGACATTCTTCTGGTCCCACCACTTACAAGAGAAAGTCTGCTCCCAGAACTCCTGTATCAATGTATCATTTGGGGATTTGGAAGGGTGGAGGGCATGTAAGTACTCAAAGAACCCAGTCATCTGCCCAGAATTGATGGCAAAACCTATGGTGCCCGCCAGGACCCTATTAAACTTCTTATTGGAAAGGAGAGCGGAGGTTGACCAAGATTCACTGGCCACCCAAATTTTCCCTGTCACGTTCTGTCTCACCAGCTCTTCCACCACCGGCAGAAATGCAGAACCATAAGACAACACCACAATTGCCTTGGCTGTAGACTTCCTGATGACGCGGACGAGGTGGGGAGCATTACTGTTGTGTTGTCCGGTCAAGATGTTCTCAACAAAGGCCACGCAAGCCCCGACCTTGACTATTTCCTGCTGGACCACCTGAATCCCAAATTGACCATAGTCATTGTCAATGGCCAGGAGACCAATCCAAGTCCATCCAAAGTGAGAAACCAGCTGGGCCAGACCTTGGGACTGAAACTCATCACTGGGGATGGTCCGGAAAAAGGACGGGAACAGATTCCGGTCACTGAGGAGGGGGCTGGTTGAAAAATAACTGATCTGTCGAAACATGACAAATGATAATGAAAATAATGCCTACCAAGAAATGTTTGGCGTCGTCCATTCCATAGTTAACTAGGGATTACAAATGAAAAAGAGACCTGTGTGGTTTTTAAAGCACTGTACCCACAGACAAATACATACCCCCTTTATGGAATATGGAGCTAGGAATAAGATGGGCCTCACATTTACAGAAAACACACAATCCCTTCCTCCCCTCCCAAATTGTCTGGCAATTTCTGTGTGCGAGTTCTACATTTTGATCCTCAGTCTAATAACACAGGAACCCTTCACTTGAATCTTTTGAAAGAAATGTGTGTACGTATTATTATGTATCACTGAGGGACTTGCGCACCGCAGTTTCCCGTCATAATATTAATCGCGCTAAATCACAGGTAGCTTTAGGCTTCATTCATTTAACCCTTTGGACACTGTCACATATTTTACTAAATTTGTTTATAGGACAATAAGAAATACTATTTATTTAGTATAGGTACCTGCTAAACTGGAGTTACCATGACAGGCTTAACAGGTTTAATAATGTTTTTATCAAAATATGCCACTAAGTGGCTCCTCTGTACCCATGAAGAAGTGACTTCTGGGGGATCTCAAACCGATGCTCATGTGCTCTCTTATTTCATATCCATCTATTTATAACACACTCGTATCTCTCTTACCTGTGGGTATCTGTACAGTCCCAACATGTGGGCCATCAGGATGGAGCGTGTGGATGCTGAATCTCCAATGACACCTGCTAGAGGTGACCCTTTGTGA